>NC_000069.6:90276225-90541225 GCF_000001635.26 Mus musculus | reverse complement strand
CCCCCTCACCCCAGAACAAAAGGCCACTCACTCACACTCCAAGCGGATACAGCCTTCTGAATAACAGGATATGAAGGGAGCAGGCGGATCTAGTCTGTGTGTCGCCGCCCATGCACAGAGCCCCTCCAAATCAGCCTAGCAAATCAAACTCCCCTCCCACCCTCAAGCACAACAATGAACTGCTGCCCTCACCCAGCTGGTCCCAGGAAGGGGAGGTGGACACAAAATGACACAGTCACTGGGCCAGGCCTGTGCACACACCATCTGATTCAAAAAGGTGGTCTCCTTCACCAGACTCTAGCATCTGTCCTCACCACATGCTTTCTAGCCTTGCCTTTATTGCGTCTTCTCCCTTACCCACTCCTCTCAGCTGACACTTGCCTGTCATCCTGGCCCTCCCAAACTATGCCTGCAGGAAACGTGCCTTGACCTCTGTCGTCCCTACACCTTTTCTGGACTCCCTCAGCCATGTCTGTCTTCACTGCGTCAACACCAGCTTGGGCCATTAGCTGGTTTGGTTAGTCTCTGCCTCTTATTTCTCCATCTATAAAGCCAGCACAGTGTTTCTTACATCCAGATGCTGTTTCCTGGTCCGAATAGCAGAATTTGTACATTTGAGGGCAAGGTTTGTTAAATCCTGATTATACAAGTACCCTCCTTTTAATCTCTGTAACTTGCCTGGCACACAATACCCGACCCAGTACCCTGCTCAAAGGAAATGTTCAAATATTCCACCTCTGTCCAGCCCTAATGCCAGGTGCCCAAGGCCCCTGATCACCCTTCTACACCTTTATGCATCTTTTTCTTAAGGAACAATCAGAACAGGAGGAAGTAGGCCAGGATGCAGAAGAAAGGTGTTGAGAGGGAGAGTGGTGAGGCTGGGGCATGTCTGGTAGGAAATCCATCCAACCACTCTGGTCGTGGCTGGAAGGGTGCCTGACACAGTGCCAAAACGACAGGAAACTATATTCTTCCCCATACCCTGTTTGTTAAAGGTGTAACAGTGTGGTTTAATGTTTGAAAGACACATAGACAAGTTCTCTAACATACACAAATAAGGAAGAGAAGGCTTCCCAACACATAATCTGTCTGCCCTGATGCCCTTTGGGTAGGGTGAGGATGCCTAGTGTTCCTAGAGATTCTACATCAGAATAGGGAAGGGCTATATTCTCTCTCTCTCTCTCTCTCTCTCTCTCTCAAGTCTTGAGAGGAAGATGAGACTTGGACACCTCTTCACCCCGATCCCCACCCTTTACCATTCCAGAGCTGTTCCAAATGAGCTCTGTGCAAAGAGGAGGCAGGGACGGGATAGGGCACTGAGATGCTGCTGCCTCCGAAAAGGCTGATGTGCCTTTCCCTCTACCTGCATTAAGTTTTGTTCCTTCCTCCAAGGGAGCTTCCTCCTGCCCCTTAGTACTATGCCCAATCCCTACCTGGCTTCTCGCAGCAGCCAAGCAAACAACTGACAGAGAAACACCCAACAGATGATGCAGCCACCTATCCCAGGAGCACCGGGCCGACCAGAGATGCAGCCGTAGTGGTCTGACTCTTTCCCAGGCTCTCCTCCCAGGGATCTGCCTCCTCCCCAGGTTCTTTTAATAAAATGGACAGCTCTGAGATAACCATCTGGACAAGTGTGTTTCTGAAGTGTTTTCTGAAGACAGAGTATCAGAGTGGGGCAGTCAGGTGTCATTATTCCCCTCCGCCCTCCCCTGGGGGGCAAAAGACAGGCTCAACTACCCCACCCACTTCCCAGCCACCTGCTCCTGCAGCTGCCCATCCTTTAACTAGGCAGGCCTGAGGACCTCCAGGTGTGTGGGGAGAGTGCCACTCTCCTAGGCAGACCTATCCTGGAGGTCGCGTCTTCACAGGCGAGTCTTGGAATGAGAGTTGGGGGTTATGAGGACATGGGATACCAGTGTACACTGAAGCCTTCCTAAAAAGCAGAAATAAGGAATCACTTCAAAGGGCCTTCCCCTAAAGGGGCCTTTCACCTTAGGCCCCACCCTTCCCCCCAATGTTCTCATAGTCTCCTGGACTGATTCATCATTGAGCAACCAGGAGGCTCTCCCCCACTCCACCCCCTACCCCCGCCCACCTGATCCTGGCTTGCTGACTTTTCCAAAAGCCCAAATTGCCCTGACCATGCCCCTGGATCTCAGCCACTCCAGCCCCACCCTCCCGCCCCCAAGTCTGGTCCCCACCTCTTTCCTTGGTCTGGAGTTCTGAATGTCCACCACACTCTCCCAGGTTCACCTCCGTACGCTTAAGTGGTTACTTCTTTCCAAATGTTGGCTCCATCCCTACTCATCTCTCATACTTAGGATCTTCCCTAAAACCTACAAGATTTTAATCAACCTCACCTCCTGAGGACAAACTACCCATCTTGTTGATAAATTGACTATGCCAATAAATTAACATGGTTCACTCTCAAAAAAAAAAGCTTTTCAGTTTTAACTGTGGCATTCTCTGTGTTCCTCTCGTCTACCTCCAGTTCACTCATCCTCTTCCCATTTACTCATTCACTGACGGCCTCGTTAATTACTTTCATTCATTCACCTATCTCCATCCAGCAATACATTCATCTCATTCATTCAGCCATCCCCTTCTCAGTCAACGCATTCCTCCCAACTGCTATCAACATGCAGGGCTAGTACGGTAACCGAACTGGGCTGTAATCGCTGTTTGCAAGACTGTTCCAAGAGAATCTCCCCAGTCTCTCTGCTCCCTCGCGTTCTTTTCCCAGTGTTGAAGGCTAATGGTTCACAGAGGTGCTCCTACCTCTGCCCCCTCCCAGGACGCATGACATCATACCCACATATCACCCTACATCAACTCTGCCAGTCCTGATCTGCCTAAGTACCCCATTTATCTTCAGCCAACTTCTGCTGAAGCAGGAAGTCCTTCGAACTTTTTCCCCCAACTCATAATACTGTAATCAGGTGTCGTACACACACACACACACACACACACCTCTACCCCAGGCCTCTCCAACATTCCTAGGGTTCCTCTTCTGAGTAGAGGATGAGCCCACCTTAGCATCCATCACCCCTGCCTGGCCTTGCCACCACCTCACCTGGGCCGGGCAGGCAAACACTCCTACAGCGCAGGTGGCTCTGCCAGGCAGGGCCAGTCAAGCTGAGACCTGCCTAGGTTCTAGAGTGGAAAAGCTGCCAGTTTGAAGCTCCACTCCTTTCTCTTTCCCTCTCTCCCATCCAGGGGCCCTCACCGGCTTCCCCAGGCCACTCCCAAGGAAGCCACCCAGAGCAAATGAAGACTGCATCCCGGTTCTGCCTGTGCCCCAGGTGGAAGAGAAGCCACCTCAGCCCCTGCCTCCCTTTCCTGGCTTCTTAGGCTTTCTGGGCCCTCTGCAGTTCCTTCTGAACACCATTATTTTTCCCAGGTCACAGCTTCCGTAGTCCAGTGAGGCCTGTGTCTAGAGTCTGTCAACCCCTAACGCCCACCAAGACACACTCTCCGCCCTGTTCCGTTTGAGAGAGGACGCAACAGCTGTGGGCAAGGCCCTGGAATGTTCTGCCCAATGTCCCAGCCCCTGGAGATGAGCCAGGTCGGCTGCTTAGCCAGGAGAGGGTCCTGCTATCCTGTCTATACTCTTCTACAGGTTTCACAAAGCCACCGGACTGCTCATACCCTAACTAGCCTTTGGGGAAAATTAATGATTACCAAAATCTTCCTGCCCTGTTTCTGGCAGGCACCTCTCCTCAGGCTCCCTTCCTTGACCCCCACCCCAAGGCTTCAGAGTCCCTTCAGCAGCCCCAGACCTCCTCCGCTGGGCCTGGGGGCTCACCTGCCTCCTGTGAGTCCACCTCCTCCAGCAGGGCTCTGAGGCCTGGGCTCTGGCACTGACAGCCAAGCAGCTCCTGCTCAGCGGAGCCAGGACTCCTCCCCACTGCACTCCCAGAATCTGTCCCACTCCCTCCCGGCCTTGCCTGGCTGAGCTGGCTGTGGGAAGGTAGTGACTGAACTCTTGACTTGGCCCTGGGGTTGGGCCCTTGTTAAAGGGATACACACCTTTTTTTTTTTAAACACCCCTCTACCCTCACCCTAGAGGGAGTGGTAGAAGCTGGCAGTCCCCCAACCCCACCCTCCTAAACCCACAGGCTCTGAGCAGAATCCGACAAGGCAGAGGAAAGAAAGAGAAGGCTCATCACCTGTTTCTCTCACCTAGGTCACTGAGAGCCAGGTTTCAGGGCAACCCCCTGCCAAAGACAAGTTAGGTTCCCGGACCGCAGGATTTCCCTGCTGTTGGGATTAAGGAGTCCAACACTTGATCTCTGTTGGCTAGAGCAAATGCAACAGCTCTTTCTGGTCTCAGCTCTCCAGTTCAGCCACCCTAAGCTCAGGGATTTCATTCCTAAGAACCCCTGCACAGCAGATGCCTCCACTGCAAAAACCTAGCCCGTACACACCTTTCCTGCAGGTACCCAAGGGAGCTGGACAGCTTGACCTCCTTACAGAAGGCTGCAGCCAAACAGAGAGGACCCTTTGGCCCACTCTCACGATGATGTCTGTCAGGTACCAAAGAACACACCCGTGTACACACACACACACACACACACACACACACACACACCTGACAAATGGCTAACTGAGATGCCTATTAACATATCAAGGTGCATGCTCTCTCAGCATCTGTTAAATCATCCTGTCTCCTCTCAACACTTCTCACCTCCAACCCCTACCCTAAACCTTTCTAGTCCCCCCCACACCCAGCTTCCCTTCCCTCCCCCCCCCCCACTTCTTTCCTATATAACCCACCCATTTTAGCCACAGGCACTCTTGATTCTCTTTGACCTCTCCACTTCTGCCTTGGTCCTCCACACTTGGCTCCTAGTCCCCTCTCTTTCCCCTCTCCCTTCTCCCCCAATCCCTTCTCCTCTCATGGTCTATGCTGCCGCAGTGTCCAGTCTAGATTCTTCTTATATTTACAATATGAGAAGTCCTGTCTCATATTTACAATAAAATGCTTCTCCTCAACCATACCTAGGAACCGTCATGTCTTCATTTCCATTCATCTGGTGCTCGAAACCTGGGATAGATCTACAGATATATAGACATATAGATATACAAATTATATATATGTGTGTGTGTGTGTGTGTGTGTGTATGTGTGTATATGTATATATATGTATGTATGTGTATATATATACATATATATATCCTTCCAAGGAGCTCAGTTGGCCTCTCTCCTAACAGAACCAATCTGCTTGTTTGACTCTCCTAAAGAATGTATGGGACATTTGTTTCTGCTAGCTTCTGCCACCCTCCAAATTTGACTCCAAATTCTAAACTCTGCCCCTTCCCACTCTAACCATTGATCTAACCATTGATCTTATTTACTCAGTAGACGTCCTTCTGGCTCTTGGAGCCTGTTACACCCTCCAGAGTACCCACCACTTAGGCATCTCTCTACCAAGACACTTTCTCTTCTCCTTCTATTGCAACCCTCCCTCCTTTCCCCCAAAGCCTCTCCCAGGCCACCTCTTCAGCTGTGTTCTCTACCTGCTCTAACCATTCTCTCTCCTCCTCTACTTAGGAAGTGTCACCCCCAGAGCTGCCTGCTTTGCCTACTCTTACTACAAAAGCCACACCAGTCTGTCAGAAAGTTCCTCTTGCCCTACTAGGGATGCCTCTCCTCTGTGATTTGAGACCTTTCTCTCTGACAAGGCTCTCAGTTCACTTGGGGATGCCCCGTTATTCTTGACACCATGTCAGAGAAGGTAACTTCTGTTTCCTTTGTCCTCAGCTCCATTCAGAGTTTCCTCGGAATCACCCCAGGAACTGTGCTCCCATACCGTCCGTCCGTCTGTCTTCCTGGCCCTCTATGATGCTGGGATCCCCCTTAGGCAGAGCTCCTATTTGTGACCTTTGTCCTTTTTGTCTCTCACTTCCTTCCTGGAAATCCCACTGCTTCCTTCCATCCTTCTGGGCCTCTGGCTTTCTTACTTCCTCCTGTATCTTTTATGACCCCATATTTCTTCTTCCTTTAAGTCAGAGATTTTATTAAAGCCTCCTTTCTTACTGAAAACAGCTTGGCCTTAGCACAGTTCAATCAATGGCCAAAAGCTGACACACCCCATTTCCAAATTCTCTCTTACGGTTACAACATCCGCCACAGCACAAAGGAGCCCAAGATATCTTATATCTAAATTTTCTCTGCTCTATATTTCCAAAAGTCTCTTACCTCTAAGGTTTTTCTACTTTCCATTTAGAACAAAAAACAAACAAACACCTTTTATCTCTACCATGTCTTTGCTATCTGCTCTCAAAAAAAAAAAAAAATCTCTTGAGATTATTCTGTAAACTATGTCAGATTTTGTAAGTTCATTGATTATGGTTAAAAAAGAATCTGTAACAATGACAAACGGTTATATACTGTGTGACACACTGTGACACAGTACAGCTTCCGTGACAAGATGAGTTTTTTTTTTTTTTCATTTTGTTTTGTTTTGTTTCAGGGGGTATTGCAAGGGTGAAAGGTGGATAAAAAGGGATGAGGAGGTGAGTGGGATTGGAGTAAATGATGTGAAATCACAAAGAATCAATAAAAAGTTGTTTTAAATCTGTAAAAATTTAACTTAAAACTAATAACAAATGGCTTATACTTAAAAATCTGCACATAGGTAATTTTAATTTGCTACATATATATATAGTGGTAGTTTGAATATGCTTGGCCAAGGGAGTGGCACTATTTGTAGCTTTTTGGAGTAGTGTGGTCTTGTTGAAAGAAGTGTCTCACTGTAGGTGTGGGCTTTAAGACCTTTATCCTAGCTACCTGGAAACCCATCTTCTAGCTGTCTTAGGAACAAGATGTAAAATTCTCAGCTCCTCCAGCCCTATGCCTACCTTGATGCTGCCATGCTTCCCACCATAATGATAATGGACTGAACCTCTGAACCTGTAAGCTAGCCCCAATTAAATGCTGTCCTTTATAAGAGTTGCCGTAGCCGGGTGGTGGTGACGCACGCCTTTAATCCCAGCATTTGGGAGGCAGAGGCAGGTGGATTTCTGAGTTCAAGGCCAGCCTGGTCTACAGAGTGAGTTCCAGAACAGCCAGGAATACACAGACAAACCCTATAAATAAGGCTTATAAATAAGGCTTATAAATTCCTAAGATCTCGAAAAAACAAGCAACAAAAAAAAAAAAAGAGTTGCCGTGTTCATGGTGTCTGTTCATAGCAGTAAAACCCTAACTAAGACATGTATGATTCAATTCTTGTTTAGAATATACTGTATATGTAACTTGGATTCAACTCTTGTGTTTTGTTTTTTTTTTTAAATAGATCAAATAAGTGTTTTTAAATAGCAACCATGTAGCTCCCCTCCATCTTGGCTGATGACCTCATCAAGATGCAAACAACCATGTGGCTGGCAGCCATCTTTACTAAGGTTAAAAGAGAGGACATGCAATGCACCTTCACCATCATCTTGAATAAGAGGACCACGTGGACCACGTCAACTGAGACAACTATCATGAAACTTCTTAGAGCTACGGAGCACTTTGCTTATCATTGCTACCTCCAGCTTAGACTAAGAAAGCGACAATGGGTCTCCAGAATATTTTGGATCAGGATGGACTTTTGTATGATGCTAAGGTTATAAAAGTCGACTTAGGTTAATAGAAACTATCTTAGCCGGGCAGTAGTGGCGCATGCCTTTAATCCCAGCACTTGGGAGGCAGAGGCAGGCGGATTTCTGAGTTCGAGGCCAGCCTGGTCTACAAAGTGAGTTCAAGGACAGCCAGGGCTACACAGAGAAACCCTGTTTCGAAAAAAAAAAAAAAAGAAAGAAAGAAAGAAACTATCTTAGGGGTGTATGTCTAACCATTCATGACTTTGCTAACTGTTTAACACCAGGCTTCTAGAACATTTAAAAAAGAAACAGCATGTTTGATAACTGATACATATATTTGATAAATAAGGCTTATAAATTCCTAAGGTCTACTCAGGTTAACTGTAACTAACTTGAAGACAGATGTCTAGCTTCTTTATCTTTGCTAAGCTTTAGCCACTAGGGTAAACTGCTTACAAGAACCGTTGATATTCTGTAATCATTCACTATAAAAAAAAATCAAGAAAATAAGGTTCTCAATCCCTCTGTGGAATGTATTTAGGGTTTTGTAAAGTTCTCAGTCTCTCTGTGGACTTTACTTATGGTTTAAAGTTTTATGTTGCTGCTAGAAGACGTTCAATTAAATCTTCAACTCCAAGTTTTAAGGCTCAAACTTAACAGGGATATATTTGTAAAATCCTAATCTCTGGAAAGATGGACTGGAAAGATGACTCAACGGTTAAGAGCACTGGCTGTTCCACTCAGGTTCAATTCCCATCACCCCCATGGCAGTTTACACCTACCCTCATACAGACCTACATGCAGACAAAACACTGTTGTTTATAAAATTAAAATAAATGGTTTTTTAAAGGTACTAACTTGTAAACTGTTAAAGATAATTAAGATATGCAAGTTAATGGTCAGTTACCTCATATAATGGCCAAATTCTTTAATGTGCTCAGAACTATGTGAATAGCCATGCTAAGTACAAATGTAATTTATTTACAGGAAGAGGCTTTATTTAGCCTCCTGTAGTCATTTGTTTTTTCTTTTTGAGGTTAAGCCTAAAGCAAGTAACTGAAAACAAGTAAAGTTTGTTTAAATAGGGTATACTTAGTAGATAATGGTCCTCAAACTCAGAGGTCTGAAGAATATGGCGTCTAAAATGTTTAGTGGATAAAGCTTCCCACGATAGTCATAACTGCAAGTTCCTAGAGGAAACGCTAAGGTCTCCAAAGAAAGTGATGAGGCACAGACGGCAACCTGGATGGTGGTAATGCTAACCATTGGGGAAAGAGCTCTGCCTAAACTGCAGACACTGTTGGGTTGACTGTCCTACTCTGCCTCATGAATATATGTCAGTTTCCTTGAATTCCTCTTCCACAGAAAAATCTCTCAGAACTTCTGAGACTGGCGGCTGAAGGCCAGTGCTGTCCTGTGTGGCAAATGAAGATTTAATGTTGTCCTGTGTGACAGCCAAAGACCAACTTCTTCTGCCCCCAACCTGCCATTAAGACCACCAGAAGGACCCTTGGATAACCATCCTGGTAGCCAGTAAGTCTCTGTCATTTTAATTGATACATAGGCCATTTGGATTATACTCCCTGCTATAATTTATCCTTCTCAAATCTCTGATGGTGTTGATGACTAACTATAGCTGTGTGTCAACAGCAGGAAGCAAACCAGCTCCTTCCCTGTGGCCAGCTGCAGCTGCTTGGTCAGTCTGTTTCACATGATACGGACTGTAAAGTCAGGCCTCACTTGTTTCTAGAGCTACTAGGTCTCCCGCTGAGAAAGGCAGACACACACAGACACAGATACCTTGCTGGCCGACTTCACACTGAAAAAGATAAACTCACAGAACAGGTTTTAATGCAACTTTTTACTATTTCTTTATTTAAAGGAACCTGTTTTGCGACGACTCCTCTTAATAATCAACCACCTGTGTCTCATGGCAAAATGATTAGATGGAAGGAAAAGGTTTGAAGTTGATGTAAGGGTCTTAGAAAGTAAATTAAGCAAAGCACATGAAGCTCAAGAAGAAGGAAGACCAAAGTGTGGGTGCTTCGTCCTTCTTAGGAGGAGAACAAAATACTCACAGGAGCAAATATGGAGATAAAGTGTAGAGCAGAGCCTGAAGGAAAGGCCATCCCAAGACTGTATGGCCTTCATACATAGGGATTCATCCCATATACACTTACCAAACCCAGACACTATTGTGGATGCCAAGAAGTGCATGCTAAAAGGAGCCTGATATGGCTGTCTCCTGAGAGGTCCTTCCAGAGCCTTACAAATACAGAGATGGATGCTCGCAGCCAACCATTGGACTGTTAGAGAAAGGACTGAAGAAGTTGAAGGGGATTGCAACCCCACAGGAAGAACAACAATGTCAACCAACCAGTCCCCCAAGAGATCCCAGGGACTAAGCCATCGACAAAGGAGTACAAATGGCTCCAGCTGCATTCCAGTTGCAGAAGATGGCCTTGTGAATGAATGGGAGGAGAGGTCCTTGATCCTATAAAGATGCCCCAGTGTAGGGGAACTGAGGGTGGGAGGTGGGAGTGGGTGGGTGGGTGGGTGGAGGAACACCCTCATAGAAGCAGGGGGAGGGAGGATAGGATAGGGGGTTTCCCGGGGCAGGGGAACCTGGAAAGGGGATAACATTTGAAATGTAAATAAAGAAAATATCCAATAAAAAAATTAAAATAAAAGAGAAACCTAGCTCCCCCCCCCCAAAAAAAGACAGAAAGTAACTTAAGATATATAAATGCAAGCTGTAAAGGTCTGAGGCTGTGAAAACCTGACTTGTGAGGTCTAAGAAGGTGTTTTAAGGCATCTAAATGCAACTTGTAAAGGTCTAAGAAAGTGATGTAAGGTATGTGAAAAATGATAAATGTTTCAGACTTCTTTTTCTCTCTGCGCTAGTGTTGTGTTATATTAAGACTTTAAGCCAGGCGATGGTGGTGCATGCTTTTAATCCCAGCACTAGGGAGGCAGAGGCAGGCAGATCTCTTATGAGATCCAAAGACCCAGTCAACCTGGTCTACAGAGTGGGCTCCTGTTTTTGTAAACTTAAAAAATTCTTGCCGGGCGTGGTGGCGCACGCCTTTAATCCCAGCACTTGGGAGGCAGAGGCAGGCGGATTTCTGAGTTCGAGGCCAGCCTGGTCTACAAAGTGAGTTCCAGGACAGCCAGGGCTACACAGAGAAACCCTGTCTCGAAAAAAAAAAAAAAAAAAATTCTTGTAAGCTTCAGGGAGTCATGAGACTTGGACCTACCTCTCACAGGTCAAATGGAATCCAGATAAGTACTCCTGTTAATCAACAGCCTAAATTCCCCAACCTACCTATTCCTGAAGATATGATCTCTCCCTCACCCCTGGTCATGGGACTCTCTGTTCCCCCCCACACACACACATACCTGCAACTACCAGGACCACAAACTTGGAAGTTTCAAATGTATAGCCAAGATAAAAATTTTCTCCCAAGCCTCTTAACTTTATCTTCTGTCTCTATTATCTATAGCTGTACCAGCAAATTTCCAGGCTGCTGAAGAATGTGAACTGCTCCAAAATGGCCTACAATGTGCCAGCCTCAGATGTTTCCTAGAACCTGCATCCTAGACTTCTCCAACGAGGCTTGTACTTCACTAGACGCAGATGGTCTCTCAAAACATGGCAGTGAGGGAAACAGATGTCCCCAAGCCTGCGCTCTTCTCCCTTCCCAGCCTATGACCAACATTCTAGCCTTCTTGGGCCAGTGACAATAACGCCCCATTGTCAGCTAAGAAGCAGTTACAGAAGACATTATGTTGCCGCTTATCATCAACCAAAAGGCTGGAATGTCAAAGAAAACACTGGACAAATGTGTATCTGTGGTGCCTATTCAGCCTACCCAAGAGAGGCTCTTTCAGCATCACCTGTTACAGAGTCCTGGGTTCTTTTAGCACTTCTCACCCTCACTACCTACCCTAAACCTCTCCAGCCCCTGAACTTTTTTCTCTTCCCCTAACTTCTGATTCCTATATAACTGGGACATCTTGGACACACAGTCTCTTAGTTCCTCTTTGTCCTCTTAGTCTTCTTTTGGTCCTCTCTCTTGCTCCTCTCTCATTCTCACTCTTGCGGCCCCCTCTCTTTCCTCTCGTGGTCTATTCTGCTGGCCATGTTCGGTCTACATTCTTCCAAATGCCTCTGGCTAGTCTCTTCCTCATATCTACCACAAAAACCTTCTCCTCAACCATACCTAGGATCATTCACGTCCTCACTTTCATTCAACCTCCACCTACTAGGCACACATTGTGTCAGGCTTTCTGGCAAGTATTCCATGTGATGGGTCACATCCTTCTCCTATGAGAGGACTATTCACCATTCCCATGAGGAAACGCACCATAACAGAGTGCCCAGAGTTCAAAGCTGTGAGTAGCAGAGTTGGGAATCCAAACTCCAGCCACTCAACCTGTTTCTAAGTACCTATTTCCCTTCACATTAGTCAGCTCTGCCCCAGGACACATGGTTCATTCCTTTCCCCAGGTATGCATACATGTGTTTTTATCTCCTATCAGAGGACCAGCCCTGGAGAGGCAAGGAGGAGCCTGTCTCTCTGAGATGCATACCTTTCCCTAGCTCTTAGCGCTGGGACCACCCTCAACCCAAGTCCATGGGATGAAGTGAGTGCCTAGTCTCTTCTACTGCCAACCACTCACTCCATCCTCATATCTCCCACCTACCGATGACTCTGCCATTGTCCCAAAGAACCCCACATCCCTGGACCCTGAATACTGGGCAGAGGAGAGAGATAAAGAGTCAAGACAACGTATTTTACATTTTCCAATATTTTTATTAATCAAATGATATAAAATAACTACCATAAATGCCCAAGCATCTAGCTGGTCCTCTCACCCCAAAGTGATGAAGTCATGCCCTCCTCAGCCTCTTTTGCAACTCTGCTCCTATTTCCCCTGCCCCTACTCAGGAACAGACACTGGAAGGAGGATGGGGCAGAGCTGGAAGCAGCAAGGATAGCACAGGGCAGACAACTACAGTTTAGGTGGGACAAGATTAGAAGGGGGTAGGTTCTCAGACACCCTTTTCAGGACCAAATATGCAGCCAGATTCCCATCCCTGCTCTTTGGATCACTTCCATAACCCAGTTCCTTTCTGCCCTTCCCCTACTACCAAATTGCTTGGCCCTTACCCTTCCAGGATCCCTGCATATCCTCTCCAGCCCCAACCCACCCCCTGAGCTCCCTTGAGATGAGGACTTCTGGACCCAGGAGCTCCATGGAGCCCACAGGGAAGCCTGTCCTGAACGTGAACATTGCAGCAATGAGGAGAGGTGCAGGCTGGGGAAGGGGGTGGTGGGCATTGAGGGTTTTATTTCCAGTGCCTCTAAAACTCCCCTATCCCCAACACCCCCAACAAGTTCCAAGTAGAAGTCCTCAGCTCCGAGTAACAGGCCTCTCCATCTTCACACTCTTGGCTGCTTCTCCAATCAACTCCCAGAAGCTTCCAAACTCCAGTTTCGAGTCATTACAGTTGCCCAGGTTGGCAATTTTCTCTTCTAACCCACAGTTGCTCTGAGGACAGGAAAGACATCAAAACTCAACAAGGCAGCACTTCCAGATCTTCCTGCCCCACCCTGGCCTGGGGCAAGTAGTAGGACAGGAACCTACCAGGTGTCCACAAAGGGGAAAGATACAGGGTTCCCAATGCCAGTGGGGTGGGGTCCTGGAGCACTAGCTTGGGAAGTCAGGGGTATGGGTGGGGGGTGGGGAGGGTCCACTCCCTCAGTACCGGCATGAGGTGTGGCAGCTGCTGGGTAACCAGGTCTCGAAGCTCAGCAGGGGTCAGTGTTTCCTTTTTACCCGCCACAGAGTATTTATGGAAGTTCTTGATGAGTGTCTCAATGGCCCTCTCTACATCACTGAATTCTTGGGCATCCTGAAGGAGATACAACCCACATGAGGAGGGCCCACCCACCCTACAAAACCCTTCTCAGGAGCCTGGAAAGTCAACAGGGTAGAAAGTGGCTAGAAGACACTCTAGAGGCCAGAATCCTGCCCACTCCCTCTCCTCTGGCACAGCGTCTAGGGCACAGTGGCCTCTGCCTTAAGATTAGGCAAGCCCTACACCCCCGATCTCAGGCAGGGCAGGCTCTAGCATGTGCCCAGACATCCTATTTCCAGAAGAAATTCATTTGCATCACCCTGTGTAGGCACAAGGGAGGGGATTTGGGACTTGCTGGCAATATCTACAGGCCAAGGCCTAGGAAGAGAGCAGAATTCAGTGAGGGGGCGCAAACCCTCATAACAGAAGAGGTGAATGTAAGAACAGAAAGACAGGCCAGATGAACGGGCCCACCTCAGCATTGGCTGACCGACACTGTCCCATCGTTCCTGGTACACTGGTCCTTCCTTCTGTGAGTTGAGTTTTGTCGTCTGTCCTATAGCCTGCCCCACAGGAGCTGATGGATCATGATCTACCTAGAGGAGGGGGAGACCTAAGGTGAGAAGAAAGCTCATTCTTCTTTTTTTCACGACCACGTTTGGCTCCACCCAACATATGCCTTCACCTTCACTGATCCAGCCCCTGACAAAGCCACAGCCCCCAAGCCAACTCACTCAGAGGGAATCCCCCTCAGCTCCATTCCTTCCCACCTCCTCCAGCCACCCCTGTAAGACTTGGGCAAGAGAGGCATGGGTTGCTCCCTGGAGAAGGACAGCCCATCCAGGTTGAAGGCGCTGAGCTTTCTTACCTGCTGGCAGCTGGGAGACAGGATGGAGGAGCCAGCTCACCTGAGCTCTGCTCTTATACCTGGGGGAAGGGAGGGGAGACGGGGCAGGGCCAGGGCCTTATCCCTCAGCCACCCCAGCTATTGCAGCCTCCTGGGCTGGGAGCCAGCTTTATGAGCCCCACCCTCTACAGCTCTAGAGTCAGTCCCCACCCCTATCATGAGGAGGAAGCCGTGGAGGGCTGGGTACGGGATGCCCCTGGCGCAAGATCACCTTACAGAGTCACAGGGAGAGGAAAAAGAAAAGCTAGGGAGATGCAGAGGGGATCTTAGCTAGGAGGGTAAGAACCTGAGGCAGCTATGATGCAGGGGAGCAGAGGGGGTCGACAAAAGAGAAGCAAGGGCTGATCAACGGAAGCTTATGGAAGGAGAAGCTTGAACGAGGCCCATGGATCTCTGTGCTTTGGCATCTCTCTTCTCCTCTCCCTTCCAACTAGAGCTAATTTGGCTTGGATCACTCGGGCCTGCTGAAACCTAGAGTCAAGCCTCTCAGTCCTGACAGCCTAGAGATGAAAGGTTGAAAGGAGAGGCCAGAGGAGTGTGTCCCAGTACTGGGAAGGCACTGAGCCTTCACCTGAAGTCCTGCCAGCACCCTGCAGCAGCCCAGGGTGCACATGTGCAAGCTCAAAGGAGTTACCTGGCAGGTAACCACCTCTCCAAACTGGTTACACTGCTACCTCCTCCCTCCTTCAAAGTCCTACCCTCTCCCTGAACGGCATCTCAATACCAGCCCTCCAAGCTACTACCCAGGCACCCCAGGGGAAACCTAAACTGTATTTCCTAGGACTGTGACTAACCCAACTAGCCTTCCTACCTGCCCAGGACCTAGGGCCTAAAGCCACAGGGAAGCAGAGACAGGTGGAAGGACAGAGGAGTCAGTGGAAGGATTGCATGGACCTAGAGTCAAAATTCCCTTCCTTACTCTGAAATCAGAGAATATGCCCAGACAGTCTTCCTGTGTCACATGCTGGAGGGCTCCTGTATTTCTGGTCTCAATCAGGGATTTGTCTACATGTCTCATTTAGAGACCTCTGAAAGGCATCAATCTGGAGACCCTACAAGGGTCTCGTCATCTGAAGGGCCAGGAATTCGGAAAACCTCTCAAATGTGTCTACCGACATCCCTCTGGGGTCCCTCTGGGGCCTCTTTCCTGCCTCTTGATGGGGAATTTGTCTCTGCTAATTTTTCTCTGGTTGACTAGCTGCCCCAAGTGGACATCCACAGTTACAGCAGTGACAACCCAGGGCTTACATCACTGCCACACCCCTACTCTCTCTAGTGGTGAGTTATACAAAACACTTGCTCCTCAAGTCAGAGGATACTTGGGAGGGAAAACTCTGTCCCTAAATGCTCCAACTACCACAGCTCCCTCTCCCTGTCATATTTGAGCAATATTTCTCCAGGCCAGTTCTAGCCATTCTTGTCTTCGTAACCTAACCTCCCCAACAATGTTTCCTCAGAGCCAGATGGAGTAATGCACCTGTAATCCCAGCACCTGTGAAGTTGACGCAGGAGGATTGTTGAAGGTAGCAAGACTCTTATCTTTAAAAAAACAACAACACAAAAAAAAAAGCAAGCTAAGAGAGGGCTAGGGGTATGGCTCCTCCCAATTGCCTAACATGCAAGATCTTACTCTGATCCTCAACACTGTAAAAATTAATTGAATTAGCCTTAACAGCTGTGACAGTTAACTAGGGTAATACAGATGAAATGTTTAGCGATGTTCATTATTACCATTACCAGCTGAAGAACAAACTCTAGGAGTTATATGGGGGAAACTGGGAACTGGAGACATGGAGGCGAGTTCCAAAAGCTGCCTTGCCTGCCTCAAATATCTGTACTTTTTTCACTCATCAACTATGTATTTATTGAGCATCTACTTAGTGCAAGATCTGTTGCTATGTCACACATGCTCAAGGACCTGAGTTCTGTCCTCAACAACAGGGGGACAAAAATAAAAATAAAAATAAACCACATAGTTCTAGATGTTGTAGGATATTTGAATATAAACCACTTTCCTTGTCTTCAAAGTACCCATAATCTTCATGTTTTCATCTCAGGTAAAGATATAGCTTTCCCAACTCCCAGTCTCAAGAAAAGAAATCAGGGTGGTGTATATAAATAAGCAACTGGGGCTGGTGAGATGGCTCAGTGGGTAAGAGCACCCGACTGCTCTTGTAACAAGATCTGACTCCCTCTTCTGGTGTGTCTGAAGATAGCTACAGTGTACTTACTATAATAAATAAATAAAATCTTTTAAAATAAATAAATAAATAAGCATCTGTGTTTCAAGAAGAAAGCTTTATTTGGGGGCAGGGGTGGAGTGCTGCCTGGCTCTGCCCAACAGGTCCTGCTGGACAGCAAGCTTTACTTCTTCCGGATCCCCAGGGCCTTCTCCTTCCTGACTTCCTTTGCCAGCTCTCCAATCAGTCTCCAGTATTCACTGAACCTCAGCTCTGAGTCCTGATTCACATCCAAGGTCTTCATCTTTTCATCTAGAGAGCCCACGTCCTAAGAAGATATAAAAGGCAAAGGTTAGAAACCAGGGCTCTCGGGGCAGGGAGAGAGAGGAGTGCAGATGCCTTCCCTCAGACAGCGCCAGCACCTACTCCTGGTCTGGAGGTCTCATATCCGAGGGACACGAGCAGACACTATGGCTGATCGTAAACTACCTTCCTCCTTCACAAAACACTACCGCCATTGCTGCTCATTTTCATCGCCCTGATGCCTTCTCAGTTTAGTCACCACCCAGGAGGTCAGGGGAATAGCAAAAATACCAGGTTATCTGGTTTTCTAGGGTGCTTTTGACAAAGTGTCATGGCTATGAAACCAATGGATTCTGCAAGCCTGCCTTCATGATGAAAAGATTTGTTGCCAGATAAACAATTACAACATAAATGTCACTGCTGAACAACTAGTGGATGTCAGATTGAGAGATGCCTCAAATCGAGCTTGATTCTCAATGCTGGGAGATTTTCTGGGGGTGGGGGTGGGGGGTGTGAGTTTTTAGATTTATTCATTTTATTTTATAGGTATGGGCATTTTGCCAACATGTGGTATACATACATATGTATGGCCTGGAGCTCGCAAAGGTCAGAAGAGAATATCTGAACAGAAATTACAGATGGTTGTAAACTGCCACATGGGTGCTGGGAACTGAACCTGGGTCCTTTGCCAGAGCAGTGTGAATACTCACTGAGCCATCTCTCCGGCCCCCATGCTCAACCTTTGAGTCAAGATTTGGACAATGGCAAAGATCTGCCAAACAGATCTCCAGATGACACAAAGCAAATTCCTAGGAGTGTCATAAGTTCACTTGTGTACAACACTTCCACTACCAGCAGAAGGGAGAGTGGCAAGCAGTCTTAGGTCCTTGCTTCCAGGGATGGTAATACCACATTATTTCACTTGATCCTCATGACCTACTAGGATGACAGCCTCCATGACACAAGGACCTTGTCTATCTTACCCAACACCATACATTCAGTGTCAAGTACACAGCTGAAGTTTGTTCCTCAAGACAGGAAAAGACAGAGTAGGTCTTCAATAAGTATGGGTTAAATAAAGACACCACTGATCGAACAAGAAAGGTGTGGCAAGTCTGCCTAGCAGATGAGAAACTTAAACCCCAGAAAAATCAGATACTGCAGATACTGGTGCAAAGCCCAGATGAACAGCCAGGACCTGTATTTGAGTCCAGGTCTCTCTCTCTCTCTCTCTCTCTCTCTCTCTCTCTCTCTCTCTCTCTCTCTCTCCCTCTCCATCTCCCTCTCCATTCCTCCCTCCCTCCCTCCCTCTCCCCCCCTCGTTTTATTTTATAAGTGTGAGTATTTTGCACCATGTATGTGCCTGGTGCCTGTCGAGGCCAAAAGAGGGTATGGATTCCCTCTAACTGGAGTATAGACAGAGACAAGCCATCATGGAGCAATGGAACTAAATCTGGGACCTCAGGAAGGGCAGCCAGTGCTCTTAACCATTAAGCTATCACTCCAGCTTGAACCTAGATTTTCTAAATCAGTGATTCCATCCCTATCTACTGCTCTGTATCTTTCTTCCCTGCCTGCACCCTGCCCCCCTCAAAAAAAAATATTAGAAATGAGCCAGACCAGGTGAAGCAGGACAGTAATCTCATCTACCGGAGACTAAGGCTGAGAATCCAGGGTTCAAGGCCTGCCTGAGCTATTTAATGAGACTGTGTTTCAAATGTTTTTAAAAGGCTATGGCTATAGCTGAGCCCTCGGCAATTTACTTAACATGCATGAAGGTCTAGCTTCAACCTCTAGTACCATACACACAAAACTTGGCATAGTGGTGCATGCTTGTAATTCCAGCACTTGGGAGGTGGAAGCCGGAGGAGCAAATTTGAGGCCTGCCTGGGATACATATTGAGACCATGTCTCAAAAAAATCATAGCTTTTAATTATAAGAATAATAACCAGTTAGAAAATATTTTTAAATACTACTTATAATAAGAAAAAGAAGGAAGAAGGAAGGAAGGAAGGAAGGAAGGAAGGAAGGAAGGAAGGAAGGAAGGAAGGAAGGAAAAGAAAAAGAAATAGCTTAGCACTTTGTGATGGTTTGTATATGCTCAACCCAGAGAGTGGTGCTATCAGAAGGTGTGGCCCTGTTGGAGTTGGTGTGTCACAGTGGGTGTGAGCCATAATACCCTCATCCTAGCTGCCTGGAAGCCAGTATTCTGCTAGCAGCTTTCAGATGAAGATGTAGAACTCTCAGCTCTTCCTGCACCATGCCTGCCTGCCTAGATACTATCATGCTCCCACCTTGATGATAATGAACTGAACCTCTGAACCTTTAAGCCAGCCCCAATTAAATGTTCTCCTTATAAGAGTTACCTTGGTCATGGTGTCTGTTCACAGCAATAAAACCCTAACTTAGATACACTTACACACAGATGTCACTTTTGGGCCACCTCTAAGAAAACTGAACTAAGGAATTGATTGGAAAATAAAAAAACAAATTTCTTTCTCTTCACATCTAGCACAGAAAATTACTTTGGGTTCTACTTGATTGTTATTTTGTTTTGAGACAAAGACTATATGGCCCAAGTAGGCCTTGAATTCTAGATCCTCCTGCCGCTGCTCCTGCTCCTGCTCCTGCTCCTCCTCCTCTTCCTCCTCCTCCTCCTCCTCCTCCTGCTCCTCCTGCTCCTCCTTCTCCTCCTCCTCTTCTTCCTCCTGCTCCTCCTGCTCCTCCTGCTCCTCCTGCTCCTCCTGCTCCTCCTTCTCCTCCTCCTCCTCCTCCTCCTCCTCCTCTTCCTCCTCTTCCCAAGTGAAGTTCCCAGGAGAAAAAAAAGCCACACTTCTGTTAAAGAGTCTATAGAATTTAAGATGCCACTTTTTCTTTCTTTTCTTTTTTTTTTTTTTTTTTTTTTTTTTTTTTCTCGAGACAGGGTTTCTCTGTATAGCCCTGGCTGTCCTGGAACTTACTCTGTAGACCAGGCCGGCCTCGAACTCAGAAATCTGCCTGCCTCTGCCTCCCAAGTGCTTGGATTAAAGGCGTGCGCCACCATGCCCGGCTAGCACTCACTTTCTATATCTGACTTGACATCAGGTAAAACCTTTGGAAAGTATTAACCAACTGCTAGCTTGCACCAACCTAAAGCTAAGAGAGTCATCACACAGCATCTATAGCAGAGACTTCCAGACTCTGCTTAGCCGTGACATGTGCATAACCTGAGGCCCTCACCAATATAATCAGAAAATGCCTTGATTTCCTCTGTTCTGTGACATTGAAAACTTCACAGGAAGCCCAGTGTCGTGGTGCACGCCTTTAATCCTAGCACTCAGGAGACAGAGGCAGGTGTGTCTCTCTAAGTTTGAGGTTAGCCTGGTCTACAAAGTGAGTCCGAGACATCCAGGACTATTACATAGAGAAACCCTAACAAAAACAAAAAACCTTCACGGGACTGGGAAGATAGCTCAGTTGACAGAGAGTTCACCTGGCATGCACAAAACCCTGTGTTCCATCTCCAGCACCACATAAACTAGGGATGATGGCACAGGCCTGCAATCCCAGCACTCAGGAGGTATTCACAAGACTGGAGACTCAAGACTATTCTCAAACCCAAAGCAAATTCAGTGTCAGCCTAGGATGTGGAAAAGAAGAATGAGAGGAAGAGGAAGGAAAGAAAGACAAAAACATTTTGTGTAATTGCTTCCACCTTTTAATGTGCTTTGCCAGGCAACCCAACTCCTATTTCTAGTCATGGTTACTCATAATTGGCTCAGAATAAACTCTTTCTTGTTCCCTTTGAAAGCTGCTTTTGCAATGATACGGAATTAGAGTCATGTGCTACCATAACTGGTGTCAACACAAAACACAGATCACTCTCCAGGTTGGTTGTTTCCTGAGGCAGGGTCTCATGTAGCCTAAACTGGTCTTAAACCCATTGGATAGCTGTGGAAAACCTTGAAATCTGATCCTCCTGCCTCCACCTCTCAAATCCTGGGATTGCATGTGTGCACCACCAAGCCCAGCTTCAACACAAAACACTCCTGACACCAGCTATGTGTGGGTATTCATACCAAGCAATTCTCTGGCAAACACTAGACAGGTGTTCTGGACTTCAGTTCAATTCTGATACTGTCTACTTAAGTAAACACCTTGGAAAGACTCAGTAGTATAAAGATGACAGTTTTCCCTTAAATGTAGTTGATGTGATCCTAATTCAAATATTTATTGGGCTCTTTTTAACATAATAAAATGCTATGAGCCAGGTGTAGTGTCAAATGCCTGTAATCCCTATCAGGTGGGAGTCTAGGACAAAAGGACCACTCTAAGTTCAAGGCCAGCTTGGCATAGTGAGTTCTAGACCAACTAAAGCTACATAATGATACTCTGCCTTAAAAAATCTAAAAATCAAATAAATAGATAGATAGATAGATAGATAGATAGATAGATAGATAGATAGATAGATAGATTTATCACCACCAGTAAAATTCTGAAAAATAATTAATACAAATGGGTCAGGGTGCTCTTGTAATTCCAGCACTTAGGAGGCTGAGGCAGGAAGATTGATTTGAGTTGGAGGTCAGCCTGTTTTAGAGTAAGATCAAGACTAGCTTAAGAATACACAGTAAGAACTGGGGGAAGGGGGTGTCTCGATGTTTTTTAAACAACTGGAGAGGTGGAAAATGGTTCATTAAATTCCAGGACACTTAGGGCTACACAGAGACCTTGTTTCAAAGAAAGAGATGAATGAAAGAAAGAAAGAAAGAAAGAAAGAAAGAAGGGAGGGAGGGAGGGAGGGAGGGAGGGAGGGAGGGAGGGAGAGGAAGGGAGGAAAAAAGGAAGGAAGGAAGGAAGGAAGGAAGGAAAAAAGGAAGGAAGGAGAGAAAAAGAAAAAGATATAGGTGTGACAGTGTCTGCCTGTAATCCTAACACCTGGGAAGAAAAGGCAGGAGGATCTCAAATTCAAGGCCATCCTGAGACAAACAGAGAGACTCTGCCTCAAAAAATAAACAAAAAGACTACAGAGATGGCTCAGCCGTTAAAATGGCTAGCTGCTCTTCTAAAGGTCCTGGGTTCAATCCCTGGCAACCACATGGCTGCTAACAACAATCTGTAACTCTAATTCCAGGGGATCTTATGCCTACTTCCAGCCCTACCAGCCCACACACATGGTGCACAGACATGCAGGCAGGCAAAGCACGTCAAAAAATATTAAAAATAAATAAATAAATAAATAAATAAATAAATAAATAAGCAAAAGCTTTCTGTGCTTGATGGCACTCCTAGGAACATCTTGAACTTTCTAAGACCTGCCTGACTTTCTGCGAGAAGTGTGGCAAGCATGAACCCCTTAAGAGACATAGTCCAAGAAGGATAAGAATCTCTGTGTGCCCTGTGACAGGCTAAACCTATTTCTTCAAAAAGATTAAAGCTACCAAGAAGATCATGCTAAGCTTGAGTGTGTGAGCCTATTGTATCTGGCTTGTATCAGATTGTATCTCTTAAAAGATACAAGCAGGGCTGGTGAGATGGCTCAGTGGGTAAGAGCACCCGACTGCTTTTCCGAAGGTCCGAAGTTCAAATCCCAGCAACCACATGGTGGCTCACAACCACCCGTAATGAGATCTGACTCCCTCTTCTGGAGTGTCTGAAGACAGCTACAGTGTACTTACATATAATAAATAAATAAATCTTAAAAAAAAAAAAAAAAAAGATACAAGCATTCTGAGGCTGGAGAGATGGCTCAGCAGTTTAAAGCACTGACTGCTCTTCCAGAGATGCTGAGTTCAATTCCCAGCAACCACATGGTGGCTCATGATCATCTATAAAGGAGTCTGATGCCCTCTTCTATCATGCAGTCGTACACACAGCAGAGCACTCATAAATAAATAAAATAAGCTTAAAAAATAAGACCGTGTACTCATATTCATAAAACAAATAAATAAATCTTTTGAGAAAGAGAGGTAGAGAGAGAGAAAAGTATTTTGAACGGGAGGTGAAGAGAAAGAGCCAAGTGACTGAGTTCTAAGCTGATTTTGTTATGAATTCCAGCACAGGGTAAACAAATACAAATGATCCTGAAGGAAAGCCTGCTGGTGCAGAGGGAAAAGGAGTCACTGCGGGAGAAAGTATTCCAAGCAGGTGAGAGGGAGGGAATGCTGGTTGTGGAAGCGTGAGTACATCATGTGAGGACAGGAAGGAAGGCAGGCAGATGCTAACGAGGTGGGAGAATTGGAGATGGGGGAAGTACAGGAAACCTTGATTGCTTACTTTCTCAGTGAGTCAGTTTCTCGGTGACAGGGAGAATGTGGAAAGAGGTCCTGGAATCTGAGGAAGGGAAAGTTGTGACCTAACCATTCACAGGGAAATACAGAGTTGCTTAGCACTGCCAAGGCTTCCTTTGGAGTTTGTGGTTCTATATTTAAGAGTGAAACAGGTCAACCTGGTTGCGCGCGCATGCTCCTCTAGGTAGATTCAGCTCTCCAAGTGCAGGCACAGGCTAGGCAGAATCTTAGGCAGGGGGTGGGGCCTTCCTGACAACAATCTAAGGACAGAATCAAGGGATTTGCAAGCATGGCTGTAATGATGTTGCTTAGAAGATGAACTGAACAAGGAAATCCATGAGGAAATGACCTTGATGGGAGGAAATAAAAATGGAGTAGTCAAGAGACTAAAGGTCCTGGCCAAGCCAAGCCACTCATGTCTGGATCCTGACTAACACTGAGGAGGCCAAACAGGATACCACGGTGACTTCAAGGCTACCTTAAGCCACACATTATTTTCATTTTTTAATTTTTGTGGGTTTTTTTTTTGAGACAGGGTTTTCCTGTGTAGTCCTGGCTGTTCTGGAACTCATTCTGTAGACCAAACTGGCCTTGAACTCATAGATTCACCTGCCTCTGCCAGTTTTAAAGATGTGAGTGTGCCCCCACATCCAGCAGGGCTTGGTTTCAATCCCAGCACACACATGGCAGTTCACAACCATGTCACAACAACCCCAGTCCCAGATGATGTCCCTGATGCCCTCCAGTTCCAGACCTGATACCCTCTTCTGCTTTCCATGAGCACAATGCCCACAGTCATACATCTGAGCAAAACACCCATACACATCCATACACATGAAAATGGGAAGGAAAAAAAAAGCTAATCCAAGCTGGAAAGATGGCCCTGACTGCTCTTCTAGAAGTCTTGAGTTCAATACCCAGCAACCACATCACCATCATCTGTAATGGGATCTGATGCCCTCTTCTGGTGTGTCTGAAGACAGTTACAGTGTACTCATGTACATAAAATAAATAAATAAATCTAAAAACATCTTTTTACTATACTATTTTTAAAAGATAATCCATATTCATGTTGGGACTGGGACTACAAACTTGTAATCTCAGCACTTCTGAAGTAGAGGCAGGAAGGAGAACCAGGAGTTCGAGGCTACCCTTAGCTACATGAGACTGTCTCAAAAAAGTTCATAATCACATACGTTTTTGTTGTTGTTTTTTAAGACAAGGTTTCTCCATACAGTCCTGGCTGTCCTGGAACTTGCTTTATATACCAGGAAGGCCTCAAATTCAGATCTGCCTGCCTGTGCCTCCCAGGGGCTAGAACTAAAAGTGTATGCCACCATGCCCAGACACATTCATACACTCTTACATGCCTGTGAATTTTCATAAAGGATGTAAAATAAACTGCTAGCAGACTAGAATAGGATGTAAACTTAGAGTCAGTAAGTTAAACCCCTCCACACACATATCTGTGGAATGATTCCCTTACTAAGGGGATACCACAGGGAGTAGAAAGTAGTCATAGGTGTTCCTTACAGGCCTGAGTATACCAAAAGTATAGCTCACTATACCTTTATGTATTGTTTGTTGAGAAAGAGTCTCCCTAACCTGGCTTCAAAACCTGATCCTTCTGCCTCAACTTCCTGAGTGCTGGGATCACAGGCGTACGACATGCACCACCATGCCTGGCTTATAGTTTTATTTTTGTTAAGCCTCCTTTCAGTTTTTACTGTCTGTAAATCTTCGAGAATTCAAGTCTGGGTCCAGTTTTATGTTGAGAAAATGAGACCAGAGAGACATAGGCAGGACTTAACAGCATTGTTCAACAGAAGCACAGAGCCCAACAACAGCCTGTTCCCAACTGCAACAACACAGAATGTTTGCTCATACACACACACACACACACACACACACACACACACCACCTACCTGAGGCACCTACCTCACAGAACCACCTAAACATGCAGTCACTCACACTGTTTTCTGTCACATTACCTGTTCAGTGTCATCACCTGGCGTGCATAGAAAATCTTAGACCTAGAGCCCAGACCTAGAGCCCTCTACCAACCTTGAGCAAATGAGGCAGTTGCTGAGTGGCCAGTTCCTTAAATTCATTGATGTTCAGGCTGCCTTTGCGTCCTTCCCGCCCTGCAAAGGTGAAGAAAGTAGAGACCACAGTCTCAATGGCCGCCTCCAGTTCAGTCAGAGTCTCTGCTGCCATCAGTATACCAAAGCAGGAGCTGATGTCCACACAGATTGACCTGACAGGAAAGAAACAGACCAGGGGAATCAAGGATCCAAGAATGGGTGAAGTGGCTGCCTGGAAGGGTAATGACAATACTGTCTGTTCCAACAGTATTGCAGTTGAGGTTCGCATCAGAAATCATCTCTATCTGAGTGCCCTTTTGGAGTGTCTGTCTTAGGGATGGCTCTGTAGTGATCCTTCCATGGGACAACCACTCTATCTGTGACAGTCTTCCTTTGGAGTCCTCTGAATGTGCTAACATCCCATGTAGGGGCTCTGTTCTAATGGTCCTTTCTCTCTGTCACTCCCTGCCTGAAGGTCAGGAGGTTGTTTGTCTCCAATGTTGATTTGTATTGAGACTGGAGTCTCCACCCTCCCCACATCCTGGCTAAGGCTCCTAGTAGAGAAGCCTAGAGCTGGCAAAGGCCCAATTGAGGTCAGGGCTGGCTCAATTGGGCCAGATCCATCTTCTCTGCCCCATACCCTCCCTACCTCTGGCTATGGAGGTCAGAGTCTGCTCAGCACAAGAACCCACCGACCTTCCCTGCTACTGTCCATGACTGACAAGATCTAGAAAGGGACTCTTCAAACTCCTCACATCCACAACCCACAAAGTGTTTGGCCTGGACACCAGGGCCTTCGGGGGTCCAGGAAGGGAAGAAACATGCCCACTCGTCCCCTCATTTCTGTCTGTCCACCCACCCACATACTCCTCCGGGGACCGTTGCCTGCTCTCCTAAAGTCACTTCCTGAATCTCTGCCTGAACCCGCTTGGAAGGAGGGACCCGGGAGCTGATAAAGAAAGGAAGGTCTCCAGGTTCTCTGCAGTCAGGAAAAGTAACTCACCGGGAAAGAAGGTGGGATGCAGCTAACCGATCTGGAGCCCTGAGGCTGAAGTTTATAAGCACCAGGCAAGGCGAGAGCCACTCCCAAGTCTGAAGTGTCAAGTTTCCGCCTCCGCTGAGGGGACCGCCCCTGCTGTCACTAGCCATCCCAACACAGCGCCACGCGACTGGGACACAGCCTGATCAGGAAGGACCACAGGGTCTCATCCCTCCCAATTATGAGGGCTACTTGGGAGTCTGTGTTAGAGGGACTGCTACTGCTGCTTGAAAAAGATTAAAAAGAAAAGCAAACAAAATATACTTGGGGGATTCAGCACTGAAAAATCCCCTTCTGAGAAGGCAAAGAGATCCAAAGGCACTCGGAGAGCCCCAGACTAAGGGTCCCATAGTGGAACTCCTATTGAAATTCTTCACTGAGTTCCGAGACAGAAGCCCCTGTCGGAGGCGCACAGGCTAAGCACTCCTGGGCAGAATCCTTCCCTTTCCCTGCTCAGCCCGCACCGCAGCACCCAGCACCATAGCACCCTTCCCTCGACCTCCTTCCCTTCCACCTACTTCCCGCTAGGCTCAGGGAGGTGGTGCAAGCAAGAACGGAAAGAAACACAGGACAGCCCCTTCCCTCCTGGGAGACAGAGGGCGCCTCTGTCCACTCCTGGCCCTTAGCCCTTTGGGTGTCGTTTGTGAAGGGGTGGAGCCGTTGGGGAGGAGGTCGGTAGGGAAAGACGACTAAAAGACAGGTCTCCTCACACCGGTCCAGTGGCCACATTTGCAGCGTGCCCTTCTGTCGAGAATCTGTTCCGACGTCAGGCCGAGGCCAACCGTGAGTATCCTACCCTGCTTAGGATAGGTCTCTCTGGCTTAGCCAGCCTGGAAGAAAGGGAACTTCAGAAGGACCCCAAGAGCCCTGGAAAAGGATACTGTGGTGTCCGGGAGGAGTCGGTCAAGGGAAAGAGCAGTTCGGGAACTAGGGATGATGAAGTTTGGAAAGTAGTGAGAGGAGGTGAGTGAAGGTCAGAGAGCTGGGAGCGTGTGGTGAATGAGGGCGCCACCCAGCTTCCAGGCTACCAGGTCTTCCTACACAGAATCCTGTGTCTCCTGCCAGGGACGCCAGTCTCTAGGTGTGGGCAGGGAGGAGATACAGCCCTGCTCCTTCAGGGTAAGAATAAGAAAAGCTGTCCCTGCCCCTTCTCCACCCTCACTCTCTGCCTTCTCAAGAGCCAGGGAAGGCTCCTAGCAGTGGAGCTTACGTCATGTGGTATCTTTCTTAAAGAAGGGGGTCTGTGGCGGTGTGCACTGTCCCATCTCTGCCTCACAGACCTCCTCTCTAGCCCTTCTTTCTCAGCCTTGACCCCCTCTCCTCTCTCCCCTAATTTTTCCCTCTTTGTTTCCCACTGCTCCAAGCCCAGATCCTCCCCTACATAAAATTCCAAGCTGCTAGAGGGTTCCAGGCAACCTCCAGATGCCCCTCATAGATGAGAATGGTAACCGAGCCGCCCAAATTCCTCCCTTGAGCACCCTCTTATCCCTTTGATCAGCCTGGCTTGAATTCTCTCTCCCACTGTCTCTGTAACAACTGCTTCTTGTGACTGGAGTTCAGGTGACAGTCACAAGGGCTCCACTGAAGAGCTGGCATGTCATCTAATCAGGACCCATTGTCCAGAATACTCAGTGGTGAAGAAGGATGAGGACACCTGAGCTGAGACACATGAGCAACCCCTGAGGCTGTGGAAGGCATGACCCTCCCAGGGCCGAAAGATCGAGCCCCCCACCCCACCCCAGTTTAGTAGTCTCTTCTCAATAGACTTCTCCATTCTCCCACTCTCGCCCAGCCCTTGAGCTCAAATGACCTCATACATTCAGCCCTTTATCAAACACAAACCAGCCCTAGCCTGCTCCCACTGGAGCTACCGAACCAACGCTGGCCCGTGGCAGCAATGGACAGCATCAGGAAGAACACCTACAAAGCTCGTCTCCAAGGAAAAGCCTCAGACATCTCTTCTCCCTTCCTTCTACCTACCTGATGGAAAGGGATGATTTTGCAGAGAAAAGGACTAGAACAGGCAGTCATGTTAAGAATACCGCCATACCGCCCCCCCCACCCCCGTCCCCCAAAGAAGCCAAAATGGCATGCTGAAGAGAGAGGGGGAACTCAGACCAGTAATCTCAGCACACAGAGACACGACTGCCCAGAAGCTAAGGATCTGCTTGAGCTAATTCCAGGACAGCACAGGCTACAGAGTGTGACCCTGCTATAAATAAATAAATCCCAAGCACAAAAAGATGGAGATGTAGCCAAAGGGACCTGGGCTGAATCCTCGGTATCTTAAGAGGAAGAGCCATGCTTGCTGACAGGAAGCTTGGGAACAGTAAGACACCTCTTCCTCACTGACCCCCCATCAGCTCACCAAAGGTATCAGACTTCTTCCTGGGGTAGGCAGAGGAGATCGTAGCCCACTTAGTAGCAACAACAAAGCTTAACTGTGACAGGCCTGGAAGGTAAAACTAGAGCTCGAAGCCTGCCTGGTCCTGTGTCCACCCATGTCTCCCCTCCCGCTCCCCAGCCTTGAGTCAGCCACTGCAGATGTCTTTTGCAGGCTTCTGAAGACAGTCCAGTTCCTATTGCTTCATCTCCATGCCTATCCCTGACTCCCTCTGACGGGGAAATGATAGAGGGACCCAAAACGCTGGACCAGATTTAGTGCTAGGGTTTCTCCTACACTGCAAAATCTGAATGAAAGATAAAGTACAATGAGGTTCATCTCGCAGCTATTTGAGCGAATCCAGGGCCAGGGCTGAAGATTTCCCTTACCCAGACCACAGATGTCCTGAATCTGGTTTATAATTCACTTCCATCTTTGTGGGAATGGGTAGGTGTGCTGCTGAAATGGGCTCTGAGCTGGAGAGTGCCATGGAGACCCTCATCAATGTGTTCCATGCCCATTCGGGCAAGGAAGGGGACAAATATAAGCTGAGCAAGAAAGAACTGAAAGACCTGCTACAAACTGAACTTTCTGGCTTCCTGGATGTAAGCACAGGATTGAGGTACAGGGTGGAGGAAGGGGATGTAGCCCCAGCTGGCATGGAACTTGCTATGTAGATCAGGCTGGCCTTGAACTCAAATAGACCTACCTGCTTCTCTCCCCCACTGAGTGCTAGGATTAAAGGCATCGCTGTGCCCTAAAATGATTTTGTGTGTGAATTTTTAATTAAATGAAAGAAAGTCTGTAAGGTTCCCAGCTTGTCACAATGTAGACAATCATGTATGACAACAGATGTAACTATTAACTCTGCTTAGTTCTATAGGTCACCAGTTTTTGGTTTTTTTTTTTTAAGATTTATTTATTTATTACATGTAAGTACACTGTAGCTGTCTTTAGACACATCAGAAAAAGGCGTCAGATCTTGTTACGGATGGTTGTGAGCCACCATGTGGTTGCTGGGATTTGAACTCCGGACCTTTGGAAGAGCAGTCGGGTACTCTTACCCACTGAGCCATCTCACCAGTCCCAGGTCACCAGTTCTTAACTCACCAGTCTTTAAGGTTGTAGAAGACTCCCATAATTAAATATCATTCTCTCACTTGCTCATTTCCACCTCCTCCTCCACCACCATGGTGGCTCTGACTTAGTGATAAACACTTCCATCCCCTTCTACAGGTCCAGAAGGATGCAGATGCTGTGGACAAGGTAATGAAGGAACTGGATGAAAACGGAGATGGGGAAGTGGACTTCAAGGAGTATGTTGTGCTGGTGGCTGCTCTCACAGTGGCTTGTAACAACTTCTTCTGGGAGACCAGTTGAGCACAGTCTGTGAGCAGTGCCCTTCCTCTCCCACTTGTCAAGATTTCCCCTTTAGCGTGCTTGCTCCTCACCCCACCTGTACCTCCCTATGTCCCCATCCTTGCCCAGTCTCGACGTGCACCAAGGGCACAAGAGTGGCAGTCCAGATCTGCCACTTGTTTTAATAAAGCCTTCTCTCTCACCAGCTATCAATGTCTGTACCCTCTGGGCATGGCTATGTGTGAAGTAAGGGGTGCTCACTCCCAACACCTTATCTTGTCAAGTTTACATTAGTTCCTTATTTAAGGAACACTCAAAACCCAGAAATGTAGGGGTCCGAAAATTTTAGCTGGAATCCAAGTGTCATTGGCTTCTCAAGGATTTGTATGAGTAATTGGTAATACCAGGACTTGAAGGATGAGGCAGGAAGATTTTGAGTTCCAAGCCAGCCCATACTACATAGCCAGAAACAGAAATAAACAAGCCATCAAAAAATGTGGGGCTGGTGAGATGGCTGAGTGGGTAAGAGTACCTGACTGCTCTTCCAAAGGTCCGGAGTTCAAATCCCAGCAACCACATGGTGGCTCACAACCATCCGTAACGAGATCTGGTGCCCTCTTCTAGTGTGTCTGAAGACATCTACAGTGTACTTACATATAATAAATAAATAAATCTTTTTTAAAAAATCTGAAGAAAGCTAGAAATGGTGGCACGTACCATAGTTAACACCAGCTCAGCACCTGGGACGTAAAAGGCAGGAGGATCTCTGTGAGTCCAAGCCCAGCCTGGTCTGTATAGAGAATTCTAGAACAGCCAGAACTACATTATAGAGACTCTGTCTCAAAAAAACTACCAGAGGCAGTGGTGACACACGCCTTTAATCCCAGCACTCGGGAGGCAGAGGCAGGCAGATTTCTGAGTTCAAGGCCAGCCTGGTCAACAGAGTGAGTTCCAGGACATCCAAGGCTACACAGAGAAACCCTGTCTCGGAAAAAAAAAAAAAAAAAAAAACAACAACAAAAAAACAAAACCAGAAAACAAAACCAAAAAACTACTAGAAGAACTTTTTCCCAAGCTTCATTCAGTGTTTATTGATGCCTCATCATTGCTAGACATTATGTAAGAACTAGGGATACATAAGTGGGGATACAGATTTGCTTTATTGGATTACTTGAGGTAAAAAGACCCACCCTAAAACTAGCCACATCTTCTAGAGGCAGTCCCTATAAAAGGATGTAGATGAGTCCAGTGTGGGTCTTAAATCCCAGTACTGGGAGGGGCGGGGTTAGGGGGGGTCAGGAGGTGGATCTTTGTGAGTTCGAAGCCAGTCTGGTCTACACAAAGGAAGCCTGCCTCAAAAAGAAACAGAAACTCTACAAATAGGTTTGAGGGCCTGAGCAAATTAGCCAGGTCTCAAGGTCCTAATAAAGACTTTTTACAGTTGTCTTTAGCTTGGGAATGGGAAATAAAAGGATACAAACACTGTTGCCAATCTAAGCTGCTATTTGCAAGCCAAAAATCCCACCAAAGTGGGGCATAAACTTGTCCAGAAGGTAGTCTAGAGGTACTTAGCGATTACGGCCACTGGCCACGCCCCCGAAGGCGGAGCACTACACGTAACTTAAGGGATCTTTGCCAAAGTCAGTGGGGATTCGCTGCGATTCTTGCGCTAGGCCAAAGGACCATGTTGCCACGCCCCTAGTTGCGCGCGCACTGACGCAAGCCCGTCGGCGCCATTTTAGCCGGTCACGCTGCACTGGTGGGCCCGGCGGCCATTTTGTTTTGGACACCAAGCGGGAGTTGGCGGCGCCGGCTCTGGGGGCCCAGACGAAAGGCAGGAAAGGGCAGGCTTGACGAGCGGGAGGATCGGTCAGCTAGATACTCAACCCACAACGAGGAAGCCTCACATCCTACCGTTTAAGCATCTAAGCCAACCGCCCAGCTAGTTAACCCGAGCGGCCCGCCGTCAGCTCAGGTTAGGCCGGCCTCCGGGCCGCCCGCCGCAGCCGTGGTGGCAACCCCGGGAGGAGCGCTGGCGTCCATCTCCTTCGGTGAGTTTCTGTGGAGAGGGCAGAGGTGGAGGGGCGCGGGGTCCGGGGCCCGGTGGCGTGGGTGGCAGGTGTGGACCGGGCTGAGGTGCGCAGAGGCCGGGGAGGGGGCGGAGCCGGGAGGCGGAGGCTAAGCCGGAACCGCGGCCAGCGAGCTGGGCCGCTAGCCGTGCGGGTGCTGCTTGTGGTTGGCGTGTCTGGTGCAGGTGCTGGTGCTGGTGGTGCTGGTCGTAGTGGTTTGGCCTCAAATCCAGTGTCTTGCTTACCTAGATAAGCGTCCTCCATCGGAGCCAAAGCCTCGCCCCAGAATAGCGTTTGATGGGGATAACCACGGAAATAGTCGCCTGATCAAAGTTGGAGTCCTGAGAGGCTTCGAGGTGGAGGTCAAATGAGGAGTACAGGAATTAGCGGCGGCTCTGGGTGTTCGATTTTGATTCTTTTTTTTTTTTTTTTTTTTTTTTTTGCGGCACCGAAGTTGAACCCAAAATCGTACTTTGGCTAAACTAGCGCCCCGAGTTAACATCTCCAGCTTTAAAAATAATAATAATCTTAGTTTGAAACAGGGTCTGTCAAATCACCCGGGCTCGCCTTGAGCTTGTGACCCCCTTGCCTCAGCCCCTCCCCAGTATATGCCACTACAGTTAAAATATTGTGGTGTGCTCTTAACAGAGCTCTCAGATTGAATACCCATTTAGAAAACCTCTTCTGTCTTTCCCCTGCCATGTCTAACTAGAGCTCCACCTGCATTTGGAGTTGAGAATCGATTTTGAAACTAGGCTTTTCTTTTTATTTTGGGTGTATGAGAGTCCGGTCCTCACAGTGTGACAATGTAACCCGTTACAGCCTCAGACTGTTACACCACTCCCCTGTTGCTGCTGGGAATTGAACTTCCCAGGGCTTCATCAGTGCTAAACAAGCACTCTACTGAGGAGCTATATTCCCAGCTCCTCCATTTCTCTAGATCCATGACCCTCAACTTTCTATAGACATGTAAGATGTACCTGGGTAGCACCCCCAATCCCAGTTGCTGTACCCCATCCTCATGGCCAGATTGTACTTTAATTGGTCTGGATCCAGGCATCAAGAATTTAGTTTAGTTTGGGAGGGACTTTTTCTTTTTTTTTTTTTTTTCAAACATTCCTCAGCTAAGTCACATACAGTCCAGGCTGAGAAGAACTATTGAAAGCCAAACTCCTAGGCTTTGGCTACATCTCATTCTGCTATTTTGGAGACTTTGGCAGATGTTCTCCATCCTGGAGCTTTGAAATTTTTATAACTATTGTATGGACGTAAGCCCCCACCTCACAGGGTTTCTCTTAGGTAGCCGTGGCTGTCCTGGAACTTGCTATGTAGACCTGGCTAGCCTCGAACTCAAAGGGAGCCACCTACCTCTGCTTCAGGAATGCTGTGACTAAAAGTGCACCACCACCACCACCTGGCAAACTTAAGATCTCATGATACCATCTTCAGAGTTAAAAATATAGGCCTTTAACAGATTTATGCCTTGCTTCTTGTGAAAATGCAAGCTTCATTATTTTGATTGACTCATGCATATTGTCCTTTGTAGATTCTCGGGATTTGAAGATGGCTGCACAGTCAGCGCCGAAAGTTGTGCTAAAAAGCACCACCAAGATGTCTCTAAATGAGCGGTGAGGCAGCCAACAGCAACTTCAGCTCCTTCCTAAGAAAACATTACTTAAATTGACCCTGGGGTCCAATACAAAAAAAGCCAGTTGTAAGCTAAATGACAGAAGGCTACAGACCTCTGTTCTTAATTGCATCTAATGTGGTACAAAACAAATTGGGCAGTTGTTTCAAAACCCCTTATCAGTAGATTTTTATATTAAGCTATCTGAAATATTTACCTGGTGGGATATATTTTTTAAAAGACTCCTCACACCCTCCCTTCAATTTTTTTTCCTAACATTGATACAGGGGTGGTGCAGCATGATGGTATGGTATATCCTGGCTGCAAGAGGCTTGCTGCCTAGTCCGAGGCCAGCAGTGTTGTGTCTGGCCTGTAAGAGGCAGGTAGCAAGCCGAGACTATGTCCAAAGGCCCCTGAATGGCATTCTTGGGCCTTGTAAGAGGCACTTGCTTTGCTCCATTTCACTTTCTTCCCATTCTGCTTTTTAGTTTGTTTTGTTTTGAAATCTTTCATCAGCTGTGTGTTTACTTCTATTAAACTTAATCATAACAGGAATGATAGAATAATGTCCTCTTAGGCTCTTAAGCGACTTAACTAATTTAACTTTCTCAGAAGTCCTGAGTCAGAAAGAGTGGTTATTTGTATTTAAAGGCAGTTTTTGTTTCTGAGAATTTCATTTATTTGGTGTCTTTCACCATTTTATTATGTTGTTGCTAGAACTCCCAAGGCATTTAATTTAGTGCCTGTGTTTGCTTCAGAAGCACATGTGCTTCTCTGTTCATCTTTTAAGATGTGATACATTAATTTCCTGTATTCATGTGTTACTAAGTAACATGTTAGAATGTAATAAACTCCCATAACTCATGAGTCTGTTATTTCAGTGGACTTTGAAGGTGCTCTGATCCTTCCTCCTGTTTGTCCTTTGAATGAACTTTCACTCTCCAAAAGTGTCGGCATTTCTGTTTGTCTTTGTAACTGCATCTCTGTTTCTTGTCATCATATTTGCTTACTGCGTGTATTTCATGCTTTCCACTTCTCTTAAGAGCTGTTACCTGAGCCCTTGTTATCGCTTCTAATTGTGCTGCCCTTGGCTGCATTTCTGAGTTTCTGGTTCTTGCAAGTTTGTGGAAACAGAGGAGTCTTTAACCCACATCAGCCTTGATCCAAATGTGCCACTTTAAAGTTCGTGGGATCTGGAGCTCCTGGTCTAGCAAGCCATGAGAATGCCAATAAGTGTTTTATAATAAAGCTTTATTTAAACACCCGTTTTGTTCGACCTTGAAGCTTTACTAATATGCTGAAGAACAAACAGCCGATGCCAGTGAATATTCGGGCTTCGATGCAGCAGCAGCAGCAGCTAGCCAGTGCCAGAAACAGAAGACTGGCCCAGCAGATGGAGAATAGACCCTCTGTCCAGGCAGCATTAAAACTTAAGCAGGTGAGAGAATGAGTCCTGCCATCTGCGTCAGCCCACCAAGGCTGTCAGGGTATAATGGATGAGTACAAGATGGCTCAGGGCAAAAGCTGAAACTGATGTTCAAAGAATTTCAGTTTGGACAGGTACCAACTAAATAAATAACTTAATAACTTTCTCTTTTAGGGAGTTTGACACCTCTGTAGCCTGCGTTATCAATGAAGATTAATTGATTAGTATTTTCTGGCTCTTGCTCTTAAGAATAATTTCATTTATTCATTCATTTATTTTCATCTTTTTATCTCTTTTGTTTGGTCTAACAGTGTTGTTCAATGGTAGAGCACTTGCCTAGCAAGCACAAGGTCCCAGGTTCACTTCTTAACACTTAACCAAAAAACAAGAAAGAAGTTCTGTTGTAGTTAGCTTTGCTGTGTGTACAAATGATTTACAAACTAGTTTAATCTTATTCTTCTGAATAAGATTCTAATTGGCCTTAGTCTGAGGTTTTCAGTACTATAAAAACAGCACCTAGGTTCATTAGCATAGCAGAACAAGCATATAGGATAATCAAGTGTCAGTTCTCTTTCACATTTCCAAAATAAGAAGTAATCCTGATCAGGCCTGAAATAAAACCTGCTCTTTATCATTTGTAGACTTTATATGCAAGTCCGGAAAGTGGCTGTGGAAGGATATGTCCAAGCTGTGGCTGGGCGTCCAGAGGGCGGTGCCATGCAACTGTAAGGATTTTAACTGGTAGCACTGCATGGCTGTGCATAGAGTCAGCACTTATAACACCCACCCCCTACTCCGAACTGTTGGGCTCACTGACCGAAAATAAGCAAGGCTTTCTGCTTTTTTCCCTTTCAGCCTTGAAGTAGTTAAGGGTTTGGTTTGGTTTGGTTTTTTTCCTGACTCAGGAGAACAACAAGCCGTAGGCCCACATTTTCCAAGAATAAATAAGAGTCATAAAGTCTCCAATTACACTGTGACAGAGGCCCTTTCAATAGGCTAACTTGTAAACCAGTGATATCCACCAGCTTCTGTTTTGGTGGGATGCTCTCAATTTTTTTCAGTAGTCATTTGTCCTGTCAGAAGGACATCCAAGTGTGGCTAGTGCAGTTGAGGATCTAAATTTTGTTTTGAATTTTGTTTTTTTTTGTTAGGTTTTCCCTTATGTTAAAGCCAAACAAAGGACATACAGTTGTAATCTCAGCAAATAGGGGCATTATGAGCTCAAGACCAACACAAATTTTGTTTAGTTTTTTGTTATTATTGTTTAGTGGTTTTGAGACTTATGTAACTACAATTGGCCTAGAACTCTAAATGCAGACCACAGTGTCTTCAAACTCAGAAATAGACCTGCTTTTGTCTCCAGGGTACTGGGAGAAAAGGTCAGAGCTACTCTACCAGAACCAAAAACTTTTTTTTAAGTAGCCATATATAATTAGTGGTTACATTGTTATACAACACAGCTCTAGAGTAAAAACTGAGTCATACTGTCAGTATGTATAAGTGTCAGTATGTATAAGTGTCAGGATGAAGATGAACTCTACAGTACTATACAGTTCTTCCCTAAAGCAAAGGACTCAGGAAAATGAGTATAGTCAGTAATTGAGCATGAGAATGCAGTTTGACTTCATAATTGTGTGCTGGGGTCTGGAGGCACGGTTCAGTGGTAAAGTATTTATCTACCATGGGCATGAGTTCATGCCCAGCACCACAAAAAAATAATTATTGTGCTAATTGGGAGTAATAAAACAGGCCTTTAGGCTTGGTTGTATCTACCTGTATTAGATGTCTAATGTTAAGATCCTTTCTCCTCAAATTGGAAGCAGTTTAAAAGTTTTGTGCTGGAAAATTGATAATGCCACAACATCCTTTTCAGAGCTCTTAATTGAAGGAAATATATATGCAGAGATGTATGTGCCATTAGAATGTGCTGGAAGTTGATTGTGTGCAAGAGCAGAATTACTGGGGCCTTGATTGTATTTGAGGCTGTATTGTCTCCTCTTCTGAAGAAATCGAATTCTCTGAAATGTCATCTTCAGAATCTTTTGGAGAAACTATTGAAAATTGTTATCTTTAGTGTGTCTTTGTTCTTTGTGTGGTGGCCCTTTGTGGCTAACAGTTTGCTTTCATTTTAACATGAATTTGGCTGGCTTTCTATGAAGATAAAATTGAATTGTATGTTTAAGAAGACCATTGTACTGGCTTAAGGAAACTGTTGGCAAGGGGAGATGTGGAATTTACAGAATTTTTAAAAAGTGTAAGGAAAGGAATGTTGACATTTTTGTGTTTATTTGCATCTTAAGGTTTTAAAAAAGGACCGTCTGGAGATAGATACTCAAAGGAAAACCTCAACACACTGGCCTCTTTAACTGAGAAGTCAATCTTGTCCTTTGAGTCTCAAGAATTCAAGTGAACTTGTAATTTAAGTTTACCCAGAATGTGACGCACTTCCTATGGTGTGTGAGTAAGCCTTTGCAAACAGTGTAGTCCATAGGCAGATATGGGTAAAGTCACATCATTGTTAACCTATGGCTCAGAAGCAGCGAGTTTGCAGCTACTGCTGTATTATTTGAATAGCCAAATTAGTAAGGTTATCTGTGCTGGCTCTGCTGTTGTAGACGATATTAAAGCTTCTTAGAGCCTTTATTCTGGCTCAGGATTCTGCTTTTATCCATGTTCTGAGGAAAAGTCTTTGATTTGGGATCCTTACGTTACCCACAACAGGTTTATACCTTCCACCCCGAGTGTCTGACTTGCCTCTTTTTGTCCTGTACTTTAAATTGCCAAATCCCATGGAATTGCTTTGTTGATCTCAATCCTCTTAACACCTTTTCTTTCAGAAGAGCTTAAAGCAGCGCCTGGGTAAGAGTAATATCCAGGCACGGTTAGGCCGACCCATAGGTGCCCTGGCCAGGGGAGCAATTGGAGGAAGAGGCCTACCCATAATCCAGAGAGGCTTGCCCCGAGGAGGACTACGTGGGGGACGTGCTACCAGAACCCTGCTTAGGGGTGGGATGTCGCTCCGAGGTCAGTGTGTCTGTGTAGCTAATAATGGTTGGGCTCTATCCTCCTCCCCTTTTTCTTGGACTGCTTACCGACACATTTGTTTAGCATTTTTAATCCTGAATTTGTATTAATATAATTAATAGCTTTGAAATCATATTTTTAGTACTGCTGCATGTGTTTTACCAATATCATTTCTTTTCTAATGATGTGTAATGGTGAGAGGCTATGACCTGCATAACAACAGGTAATTCATGTCATCTCCATTCCATTTTAAAACACCTGCTGCTGCTTGAATGAAAGCATATTCAAGTTCTAGAAATACATCTAAGAAATGTATGGTTAGCATGTGCGAGGCCCTGGGTTGAATATCCTCAATACCAAGAGAGAAAATATGAGTCTTTTGGCCTGTGTCATGACTAACTGTCTGTCTTCTTGAAGTGAAAAACTATTAATCTGACAGGGGAAAGAGAGGGGACAGTTTGATCCATAGTGCCTACGTATCTGTATCATACCCTTGGGACACTGTTCCCTTTATAAAATTCTTGCCCCCTTAAAAAATGTATTGAAAGCAAGAATCATAGCATTTATTTTCAAATCTACCGTAATGCTAGGCATCTGATTGTTAATTTACTAAACATATGAACTTACTTAAGTCCCAGCTTTTTCCAAAGATAGCTTGTCAGAATTACTAAATTGAATAAAGAGCTGTTTAACCTGTTCACACACGCACTGTGCAGTTTGTCCCACCTAGACTAAAAATTAACTAATTATTCTTATTTAACCCTCACCGCCTTCCTTTGGTTACAATCTACATTGTCTCTCTTGGATTTACCTGCATATACATTGTATGCCTCCTCTCCAAGGTCAAAACCTGCTCCGAGGTGGACGAGCCGTAGCTCCCCGAATGGGCTTAAGAAGAGGTGGTGTTCGAGGTCGTGGAGGTCCTGGGAGAGGGGGCCTAGGGCGTGGAGCTATGGGTCGTGGCGGAATCGGTGGTAGAGGTTAGTCAGCTACCAACTTCAGAGAATAGCTCCCCTTACTTTCCTCCCTTCAAAACTCAGAGCCAACTTTCTGCACAGCTTCAAGTCATAGGCAGGCTTGTTTGTTTGTCTTGTTTGTTTTTTGAAACTGGCTTATTTTCTAAATTCACACAGTGATAAGGAAAGCTCTGTCAGGATTAACAGGTACATTTTCTAGAGCCACATTTCAGGCATTCTTCTACAGGCTCTCAGAAATGTAAGTTGTTGTTATTAAAATGATGCAGTGATTAGTTTGGAATTGTCCCCTTTTTCTGTATCTGCCTGTTGCCACCACCATCACCACCATTACACACCCATCCCATAGCCCAAAGCCAGTTTAACTTTAATAAGAGAAGTGGAATGGAAATAAAGTACAGTATACAGCTCTTACCTAGCATTTGTGAGATCCTGGGTTCAGTCCCACACCATAGAAACAAAAATAAGAGGGAGATATAGGAAAGTGAGGCAAAGATAAAGGAGAATGGTCAGAAGCAGAGGATGTAGCTCAGTGGTACAGCACATGCTTAGCATGCATGAGACTAGATTCAGTCCAGCAGCACTATTAGGTGGTGGGATGAGACCTGGCACCTGTTGTTGGCTTTAAAATCAAGTAAATTTAACATAGCATTTGTGTTTGAGGAACCAAAGACAGTTTTCCTGATCAAGGTTGAAAGTAAGATGTGTTACAACCAGTTGGTCAGCTGTTAGTAATCTTACTTTTGATGCCTTGATTCTTGTCCTGTGACCTCATGGACCAGATTAGAAAAGAGTTTAATGATGGTGGTGTTAGTAACTAATTTCATGGGAGCTTTCTGGCTTATAACTGAGTAAGAAACTCCCAATACATGTTGATAGCATGAAGCATCTTACTCTAGTAAGCACTGTGGATATTTGTTTTCGTTCTTTCTAAAATGTGGGGCAGGTATTCATAATCCACAGTCTTGAAGGTGCTGAATAACAACTTAGGAAATGATATTTGATAACAAAGGTTTATTTTTCCTGCTATTATGTCACTTGACTTATCGAATGAAGTACAAGGTTGAGTTTCAGGATAAGGCTTCCAGATTGTATTGACATCGTTTCTGAGAGAGACTTCACAGGTTAGAAAAAAACTAAATAAAGTCAATTTTGAGAAAGTTAAGTATTTGATTAGTGAATTGAAATTACTTCTCAGATAATAGTTGTCTTAAGGTAACCAGTCAGAGAAGTAGCTAAGTTTTTTCAATCATTGGATACATGGGATCACTTCATTAAACTTAATAAACTTATAAAGCAAATGTGATAACAATCCAGAAAGGTCTCAGTTAAAGCTTAATATGAATACCCTTGATTTTGGGGGGGGGGTGCCCTTTTACTACCTCCTAACTATATGTAATATGTTTTAAATTATGAATTTACAGTAAGTCCCAAACTTTAGATAATTCTTTGGTCTTGGGGGAGGTTAATGTTGTTTAATATTTTTCAGCTAATATTATACACTTGTAATCCCAGCAACTGGGAGGGTCTTGTTTTGTTTTTGAGACTGGGTCTCCTGTAGCCCTGACTGGCCTTGAACTTCTGATCCTTCTGTTTTTGCCTCCCAGATACTAGGATTACAGGTATGCATTTGTGGGGCTAAGGATTGAACCCAGAGCTTCGTGCATACTAGACAAGTACCCTACCAACTGAGCTATACTCCAGCCCAGGAGTGCAAGTCTAAGGCTAGCTGGTCTGCATGGTATGACCCTGTCTCAAAGTGGGAGGGGGCAGGATTTTTTTTCTTATAGTGGCATTTAGAGATGAATACTTAAGAGGACTCATTGTGTGTGCTTTTCATGTGCTGCTTTCTGCCCAGTGTGTTTCTTGTTTTTTCAGATCTCTCCTCTTTGCCCTGTCTTTGAGCTTGTCTCAGCTAGGCCCCACAACTATAAAGGGGCATTTTTTTTTTTAGGACCCATCAAACTAATGTGTAACTGTCTTTTTCTTCTCTCTCTTTCTCTCGTTTGGCCAGGTCGGGGTATGATAGGTCGGGGAAGAGGGGGCTTTGGAGGCAGAGGCCGAGGTCGTGGCCGAGGGAGAGGTGCCCTCACTCGCCCTGTATTGACCAAGGAGCAGCTGGACAACCAATTGGATGCATACATGTCGAAAACTAAAGGACACCTGGATGCTGAATTGGATGCCTACATGGCACAGACAGATCCTGAAACCAATGATTGAAGCCTGCCTGCCTGCCCGCCTGCCTGTTAGACTCTTGTTAAAGTCACCACATCTATAAAACAACCTTGAGAAAACATGAGAAGAAATCTGATCGATGCTGGAAGGACCTGTCACAATAGGCTGTGGACTTACCTGCCACCAGTTGGTGCATTTAGTCTGTTCTGTCTACTTTTTGATACTGTGTTATATGAAACCCTATTTTCCTTTAAATTTGGTTGAGTTTGTTTTGTTGTTTATCCAGTCACCCAGATATCTGTTTGAACAGGAATGCGTTGGCCTTGTGAGTAGAACAGTTTTCTAGCCTCTGCCTGTCATATACTCTTGACATTTTTAAATATTTCCTCTGTTGATTTTTATGATCCCAGAAGGAGCTAGAGTTTTCACTATTGGGTGGTCTTTGGGATAGAGTTCTACATCTTTCTTTAAAAGCTTCTTGTTAATAGCTGGAGCTAAAGGTGTGTTTGCTATGTTGATAGTGAAGGTAGTAAATTGGAAATGTTGGTATTGCTACTGGGCCACAGAATGGGTAACACGTGGTACCAACTTTGATTTGGTCAAAGTTGATGTTGCCTACATTGAAACCACATAGATGGTAGCTGACAAGCTAAGTTGGAATTTCCACCCTAAGAAAAGATTTTTAAGCTTATAAATCTCTCCTTTTGGCTTTCTGTCTCATGCCCAAGAGGCTTCTGCACCTCTCACAGAGAAGAAGCAGCTGTTGGTGTAGCACAAGTGGCAGAAGAGACAAGAGTGGGAAACTGGTAACAAACTGACTGCTGGGAAGGGCTCATGTGCTGCTCGTGCTGAAGTGCAGTTACCTTCCACTTAACTGGCTTTATTTGACCCTCTTGAAGGTTTAAGTTCAACCATATTTTGTCAGCTGTTCAGTTTCAGTGGAATCTTGTATTTCTGATTCATTATAACAAATTGTTCTCTCAAAATTTAACCCAGGCTTTCTGTTTATTTGGGGGGGTCTTAAAATGCTATATAACCATTTTTGTGGTGTGTTAATATGTCCCTTGTATAGTTGAAAATTCCTGGGGTGGAGCCAGGTAAGAGGGTGGTACAAACCATCTGCCACTTGGGAAGCAGAGACAGGTGGGTTCTAAGCCAGCTTGATCTCAGAATTAGTTACAGTTTAGCCAGGGCTACACCAGCCCTGTCTCAAAAAAAAAAAAAGATATTAGGGGTAGAGGAAATGTTGCTTTGTGGTAGAAAAAGCTTGTGTTCCCCTTTAAGCCTTTAGGAAGAATTACCTGCCTAGAAAGTACTAGTAGACTGGACCGTGGTTGTTTAGGAGAAAAGATCACAGGCCTCTTACTGTGCTGTGCATTAAGAGCCAGGAAGAAAATACTGAACAAGATCACCTGACTTTTGAATCCTTACTTGATTGAGGTGGGGAATCTCTGGGACTCAAGGAAGATGGACTCTGGAGTATAGGAAGCTGGTGCTTAAGGGTAGATCTCAGCAAAAGAAAGTGATGACTCTAGACCCTCTTTCTACCTACCTATTAGTACTTTGTAAAAAAGTTCAATTCCCCTACCAGCCCTAAGCCCGTGAGCTTCAGATCCACCTGCTCTGTGTAGTTGTCAGGGTTTCCACCTTTGCTGTCATCTCCTGGTAACGCCTCAGGTGGACCAGGGAGCAAACCTGACTCCTGATCAGCCTCTGAAGCCTACTTGGTTGCCATCTTCCGAGGACTTGCCTTCCAGACCAGCCTGGGTCTTACAGTGTCACAGAAGTGCATTCGGAGAACAGAAGATTTGACCAGCTAGAGCTGAAGCTCAGGAAAGTTTAAAGATAGGTGAGAAGAGTCAGGACAAGGGCAAAAATTGTTGGTAATCCCAGCACTGTGGAGATTGCATACGAGCCTGAGGCTAGCCTGGGTTACGTGTCAAATTACAAGCAAAGGCAGTAAATATGTGGGGACCATATAGACAGAGAAATCATGTTTAGTGGAGTTTGTATGTGTGTGAGAGGAGAGATTTGTGTGTAGAAGTGTTTCATCTGCATATGTTTGTCACCATGTATGCCTCTGCTCTCTGGTCAGAGAAAGCTACTAAATCTCCCAAAAGTGGAGTTGCAGATGGGTGTTAGCCACACTTAACTGCTAAAGCACCTCCCCTCCCCCATTCACTTTTTTTTTTTTTTTTTTTTTTTTTTTTTTGGAGAAGCACATGGGATGATTTTCACAGTCCTGGTGGGAGATAGGACTACAGAGACAAAGCCCTAGCTACCTAGTCACTATGGTAAGAGCCCCAAGACACCTTCTACCCTCTGTGTCTTGGGGCTTTTAGTACTAATGCTGTTTTCCCAGCAACCACGTAGCATTCAGAGTGGCTCTTGAAGTTTAAGGTAGGCCTAAGGAGGCAGGGTCCCTAAATGCCTGGAATCTGGAGAGGACCGAATCTGGCCTCTATACCTCCTCTCCCCTTCCCCAGCTTCAGCCTCAGTTTGTGCTCCAGCCTCATTTTCGTTTCCCGAAATAACCTCACGTGTAGGTATCATCTTCATGAGAATACTACTCTCTGAACTCTGATCCCATACTTCCACTCCATACCCAATGCTACTGTGTTAACTATAACACAGATGTATAACGTTCTGCCTCCTGTTTTGTATTTTAAGACTGATAAGGCTAAGCTGACCACAAACTCAAGTCCTGCCTTGCCCTCCTGAATGTTGGGATTTCAGGCACGTGCTACCATGCCCATCTTGTTTCTACAATTCTTGTGCTTGGTATGCTAATGGCGTGTGAGCCTGTTGCCACCTGGCTGCTCTCTGCTCACTAAAGATGGCAGAGAGGGTAGGGATAGAGCTGGAGGTTCCCAGTCTTGAGTGGGCTCCAATCTCCTTTCACACCGTGACTAATGACCCAAGCAAGCATGCTGGTGATCCTGGCTGACCACATAGCTCAGGGCAAGGTAAGGATTGAGAGGTAAAGCAGGCCAAAGGCAGCTATGGGATCTGTGCTGATGGCAGCAGTCGCCCAGCAGGCCCCAGAACATAATAGGTTTGTTGCCTTTTTTGTTTTGTTTAAGATTTATTTATTTTAGAGAATGGAGAGATGGCTCAGCAGCACTGAAAAGCTTTCTGAAGTGTGATGAGAAAGAGTTCTCTCAAAATGCTGTGCAACCTCCTTGATTCACCAGCACATGTCTAAAGCAGTGGTTCTCAGCTTTCCTCATGCTGTGACCCTGTAATACAGTTAGCGTTGTGGTAAAACCCCAGCCATAAGATTATCTTGTTGCTACTTCATAACTAATGTTGCTATTGTTAGGAACAGTTATGTAAAGATCTTTTCTGGCTGGCCTTGATGACTCCTGTGAAAGTCCTTTGACACCCCTCCCCCCGGGTCTTGACCCACTAGTTGAGAACCACCTTTTATAAAGGTGTGGGAACAGATGAGGGAAAGACTAGATAATAGAAATGAAAACATAAAAGTCATCCAGAGTCCACAGCACTGCCAAGGCCAGGATCCTACCCTCATGCTCATCCTTTTGTGATAAGCAGGAAACCTGGAACCACCTGAGATTTCACCCAAACAGATGGCTGCTCTCCAGGAATACTTGTCTGTAAGCAGCTAGAGCTACAAGCTACGTCACTAGCTGCGCTTAACCTTTTCCAACACTTACCCTACAACTCCTTTCCCGCTACAGAACTGTGGGATACTTTAAAGTACCTCCCAGAATATCCCCATCCTTGTCCTTTTGACTTGACGAGAGAACAGAAGTGTCTGATGCCAATGCCCTAGCTTGGGTTATGCTAGATAGCATTCTTGTGCACCTTCCACAAGTGTGCATTGCCTCGCCCAGGAGGAGTACAGGGTGCAGATGGCTTCCAGGCAGAGGCACTTGGTGCTACCTGAACCAGCATAAGTGTTCTGCAAAGCTTCCTTACGCTTCTACCTTACGGCTGCCAAGACAGAAGGCAAATCAACCTAACTACTGTTTGGGGGAGGTGAAGTCCAAGAGGGAGCCAAAAGTAAGGCAGGGCTAGAGCCTCCAGGAGATACACAAAAGCTTGGAATCCAACAGCACCAATCTAACTGGTTAGAAATCTAGGCTGAAGGGAGGGTTGACCATTAAGGACAGCTGGGTGAGCAGGGTAGACTGCACCAACCTGCTTTCAAGGGTTTGTGTGTACCAGTTGACCTATTACAGACAAAAGCAGCAAAGACCACAACTTACTCACTGTCATGGTGGGCAACATCTCCAGGCCTAACTGAAGTAGTCACCCCTGCTATGGAGAGAGGCAGTATATTGAATTTGGGAAGCAAAAGGAAAGATTTCCCGTGTAGGGACGTTGGAAGGAGTAGGGAAATGTCCAGGCTGAAGGTGCCTTGCTTGGGTAGGCCTTGATAACAGGGGATTGATTCTTAAGTTAAAGTCAGGAAGGAAAGGAAATGTGACATTGAAGAACAGGCCCAAATTGGAGGCTATGAAATCAAAGTCTGGCTCCTGCCCCTCTAACATTTAGGACTGTCAGAAAGTGCTGGATTGTGGCAGTCAATGAGCAGTACCTATGAACACTACCTAAGCTTTGTGAATGCTTAGCAGCTACACTGGTACGATCAGATCATCACTGAATAATACATCAGATATCCAATCTGAATATAGATGCTACTGTACTGGTATTGAACACCTTGCTCCAGCTCACTATCTACAAGCACCATGAAGTATTCAGAAGTGAAAAGGCTGGTAAACCACAAATGCCCCATGTTGGACCCTCATGGGGAATACAAAAATCAAAGACAGCCCCACCGAAGAGTGAATTCACAGAGTGGTTGTCAGCATGTGATCCAGCGTTTCCTTGTACAACTCCCTACTAATTGTGCCCTCTTCCTAACCCCATCTTGACTTTAGGTACTCTCTACCCTTTTTGGGTTGGTTTTGTTTGTTTGTTTGTTTGTTTGTTTGTTTGTCTTGTGATGGTGGTGGTGGTATTGGTGGTGTTTTTGAGATTAGGTTTCTCTGTACCCTTGCTGTCCTGGGACTCCCTCTGTAGATCAGGTTAGCCTTGATCTGATCACTGAGATCCACCTGCCTCTGCCAGGGATTAAAGGTGTGAGCCACCATGCCCTGCCCCTTTTCATACTTTTTAAACATTTTGATACATTTTTCTCTAAGAAAACTAAATAGTCCAGATGTTACCTGCAGGCCTCAAGTGCACCACTATGAGGTCAAGGCCCACTAGGTCTACAAAGAAAGTTCCAAGACAGCCAGGGGCGAACAATGAAACCTTGTCTCAAATGAAGGATACCCTCACAATGCTATATTAACCCTTTTTGTCTACTCAGTAAAAATAGAGCTGGGGCTCTTGAAATGTTTCCTTTGCCATCTGACAGAAAAGGCTGGAGAAACTTTCAGGAGACAGTGCTGCTTTCTGGCTCTGGTGGCTTCTCCATGTTTAAGATTCCGGGATGCAGAACTGGCAGTGTCATCCAGTGTCCAAGCTGTTTTATAGCAGCATACTGAGTGGGCCACCTGCCATAAACTGCTTTAGCAAGACCTCTAGCACAGTCAACAAACAGGAGCACAGCGATTTCTCTGCTATTCAGTGAACTTGATCAATGCCCTTTTCAACAATATCTGGACCTCGGACTGGTGATACAATAGGACTTTGAATCTCCAGTGGCTGTGGCAGCTCTGAATATCTGCTTTCCCTCTGTGTGCTTCATCTCTCTTGAGTTCCAGGCCAGCCCAGGCTTCACAGACCCTGCCTCAAAAACAGGATATAATAAAAGTGCATAAGACAGTTTACCTCTTGTATCTAGGTATACAGTTCAGTAGCAGCAAATGCATGATCATGTACCTTCCCAGGCCGGGACTCTTACCCACTATGCAATTGTATTCTCCACTCCTCCCAATCCAGTCCTGCTTTTGGTGTTTGCCAGTGCTGAGAATCAGGTAACCTGGAGCCTCAGGCATGCTGTGCAAGTGTCCTCACACAGCCACAACTTCAGCCCTGTCCTGCATTTTTATCTCCATGAATTTGACCATTCATATAAATGAAACCATATATTTGTTCTTTGGAGGCTGGGTTATTTTGTGTAGCAAAAACATCCTTCCATCCCATAATCAGCCTCTAAACACTGACACCATTGCATACGCCAGCAAGATTTTGCTGAAAGGACCCTTATATAGCTGTCTCTTGTGAGGCTATGCCAGTGCCTGGCAAACACATAAGTGGATGCTCACAGTCGGCTATTGGATGGAACACAGGGCCCCCAATGGAGGAGCTAGAGAAAGTACCCAAGGAGCTAAAGGGATCTGCAACCCTATAGGTGGAACAACATTATGAACTAACCAGTACCCTAGCCATCCCTGTCCTAGTCTATATCTGGGTTTCACTCTTAAATCCATTTATCTTTAAGGCATATACAATTTTGTGCATATTTGATGCCATTAAGAATATTCTTGGGTGAGAAAAAGCTAAAGAGATGGTTCAGTGATTTAAGAGTACTTACTGCTCTTGCAGAGGTCTCCAGATGGGTTCCCATATCAGGAAGCTCCTGTTAACTCCAGCTCTAGGGAATCCAACACTCCTGTCTTCAAAGCCCCAGGGGATTTTTTGTCTCTGAGCACTCTCACACGCAGGCACACACACACCTGCACCTAGTTTTCAAGTAGTGATTTTTACAGCAATCTGTCAGAGAGCTGAAGCAATGGCTTAGGACATGATGCTTTTTCAGAGACCTGGTTTGGTTCCATGTACCCTTGTCAGCAGCTTACAACTGCCTGTAACCAACTCCTCTGATCTCCCTAGGAACCTAATATGTACATACCTTTCCTCACACCTGCATATACACACCAAAAAACAAAACAAAGCAAAAAGGTAGAGCCAGCAAAATGGCTCTGAAAGTTAAGGGGCCTACTGCCAAACCTGAAGGTTCAATGCTGGGGACCCACATGATGGAAGGAGAGAATTGACCTCTCACAAATTGTTCTCTGACCTCTACCCATATGCCATGGCAAAGGTTTCCACACACACATGAACACACACAAAATAAAACTGAAAAACAAATCAAAAACAACTTTAGAAGCTAAAGCTGGTATAAGCCTGAACCTGAGGCAGGAGGATCACATACATAGTCAAGGCCTGTGTGTACTACAAAGCAAATTCAAGTCCAATCTGGCAATTTAGTGAAACCTTATCTCAAAAAGTGAGGTGGGGGTAGAGGGAAGGTACAGTAGGACTATAGCTCAGCAGAACATTTGTCTAGCAATCACAAGGCCCTGGTTTCAAGCCCCCCTCAAAAATTTCAGCAAAACAAAAAACCCTTAACTTTAAATCCTGTCATGGTGGCACAGACCTGTAACTCCAGCACTTGAAAGACTTAAAACAGAGCTTGTACACTATGCCCCTCCTTAGAATTGGGAACAAAACACCCATGGAAGGAGTTACAGAGACAAAGTTTGGAGCTGAGATGAAAGGTTGGACCATGTAGAGACTGCCATATCCAGGGATCCACCCCATAATCAGCATCCAAACGCTGACACCATTGCATACACTAGCAAGATTTTATCGAAAGGACCCAGATGTAGCTGTCTCTTGTGAGACTATGCCGGGGCCTAGCAAACACAGAAGTGGATGCTCACAGTCAGCTAATGGATAGATCACAGGGCTCCCAATGGAGGAGCTAGAGAAAGTAGCCAAGGAGCTAAAGGGATCTGCAACCCTATAGGTGGAACAACATTATGAACTAACCAGTACCCCGGAGCTCTTGACTCTAGCTGCATATGTATCAAAAGATGGCCTAGTCGGCCATCACTGGAAAGAGAGGCCCATTGGACAAACAAACTTTATATGCCCCAGTACAGGGGAACGCCAGGGCCAAAAAGGGGGAGTGGGTGGGTAGGGGAGTGGGGGTGGGTGGCTATGGGGGACTTTTGGTATAGCATTGGAAATGTAAATGAGCTAAATACCTAATAAAAAATGGAAAAAAAAAAACAGAGCTTGTGAGCTCAAGGCTAGCCTTGGTAACACGGCAGGACTTTCTCTAACAAAAATAGCAAATCTTTAGAAATAAAACTCGAGGGCAGTGGTGGGATACACCTTTAATCCCAGCACTGGAGTTCAAGGGCAGCCAGAGTGAGTTCCAGGACAGCCAGGGCCACACAAAGAAATCCTGTCTGCAAGAAAGAGGGAGAGGGAGATAGATGGGGAGAGGGCAAAAAAAAAAAAAAAAAAAAAAAAAGAGGGAGTGGGAGAGAGGAAGAGAGAGAAAAGAAAGAACCCTTAACATGAATATTACATGGCTTTCTCATCAATTCCCATGGAGAAGGCTATGGACAATAGCACTTAGATGGCTCAGCGGTTAGGAGTACTAACTGCTCCTGAGTTCAAAACACAGCAACCTTCAAATCCCAACAACCACATGGTGGCTCACAACCAGCTGTAATGAGATCTGATGCCCTCTTCTGGCGAGTCTGAAGACAGCTACAATGTACTTACATATGATAAATCTTTTTTAAAAAGGAAAGAAGGAAGAGGAAGAAGAGGAAGAAGAAGTAGAAGAGGAGGAGGAGGAGGAAAGAGAGAGAGAAAGGAAAGAAAGAAAGGAAGGAAGGAAGGAAGGAAGGAAGAAAGAAAAGAAAGAAAGAAAGAAAGAAAGAAAGAAAGAAAGAAAGAAAGAAAGAAAGAAAGAAAGAAAGAAAGAAAGAAAGAAAGAAAGAAAGAAAAGATCAGCCTGGTTTACATAGTTACAGGGCAATCTATCTCCAGAAGTCTAGATCCGCCCCCTACAGGCCCATGGAAGAAGAGGCTCTGGTCCCGGCCCGCTTGCCGGGGCTCACTGAGGACTCCATTTCCCAGCTATCCCACTGCCGTCTGGGCTGTATATCTAAGCGCCCTCTCGCGGTGCACAGCGGCGGTCTGGAGTTCCCGGCGACCCTCGCGGCAGGCTGAGGGCGTCAGGGCAGTTCGCGATGGCCGCGGCTGGTTCCGCTGCTGTGTCAGGGGCCGGGACCCCAGTGGCGGGGCCCACAGGCCGCGACCTCTTTGCCGAGGGGCTCCTGGAGTTCCTGCGACCCGCGGTGCAGCAGCTCGACTCTCACGTGCACGCGGTCAGGTGCAGGACCGGGTTGCTGGGGGCGGGGCCTAGGGAACTGGCTTTGTAGGGGCGGGGCCCCGAAGAAATACTAGATACATTCTTGAGACACTGATGTTGAGACTGGGTAAATAGGCGGAAGGGCCTGGGTGAGGCCTTGAAGTTGAGGTTGGCTTGTCTCAGTATTTGGGGAATAAGTAGAATTCGTTTCCCGCGTCCCAGTCACTGACCGTTGTAGACTTTTGTACCACTTTGCAGAGAAAGCCAAGTAGAGCTCCGGGAACAAATTGACAACCTAGCTACAGGTGAGTGAGCAGCCAGGATACCTAGAATCCCTGATCTCACTTTCGGGAACTTTGTTTCCCCAGGTTTTAGGCTAAGTTTCTGTCACTTGCTTCTCAATATCAGAACTACCCAAGGACTCCAATTTCTGGGGATATTTTAGGACAGAATGGAAGAAGGGAAGGTGTCTGTGGCCCACACAAGACTGCAAGAGTATTTTTCATCCCATTCCTCTCTTCCATTCCCTAAGAACAAAAAATGAGCCATTAGATGTTGGTTGCCCATTTCCTCTTCCCAGAACTGTGCCGGATCAATGAGGATCAGAAAGTGGCCCTGGATCTGGACCCCTATGTTAAGAAGCTGCTTAATGCCAGGCGACGAGTTGTCTTGGTCAACAATATTTTACAGAATGCACAGGTAAAATAATAAAATAGTAATAATAATAATAATCCCAGCAGTGCATGGTGGTACATGCTGTAGTTTCAGCATTTGGTAGGCTAAGGCAAGAAGGATGGCTTGAACTTTGAGCAGAGCCTGGACTATCAAATCAGCTAGGGCTACATAGCATGACCCTCTTTCAAAAAAATTTCTTCTTGTTTATCCTGCTTTATGTCTTCAACACTGTGAAGCAACTATGGGGGAAAAGAGTGGTGTTAACTAATCTGATAATAAAGGCCCATATTCCCCTCACCCCATTACTAGGCCTCAAACTAGACAAGTGCCAATTCTTAACTTCTAATTCTTAACTTCTAGTGGCTGTCATTTACAAGTCCATTTTAACGTAAAGGGCTGGCTTGAAAAGAGCCAAAGCCAGCTGGACATATAAGCAGGCAAATTTCTGAGTTTGAGGCCATCCTGGTCTACAGAGCAAGTTCCAGGGCTACACAGAGAAAAAACAGTCTGGGGACAGGGGCAGAGGGGACTCAGTTAAAACCTTTTACAGCAGTCATTAGATTCCCCATCTTCCTGTCTTACAGGAACGACTAAGGCGGTTAAACCACAGCGTGGCCAAGGAAACAGCTCGCAGGAGAGCTATGCTGGATTCAGGAGTTTACCCTCCTGGTTCTCCAAGCAAATAAGCACGGGCCCGTGACCTGAGTATACAAGTACAATTCTCCAACGGCTTTGTCTGGTAGACACGAGAAGATTCCAGGAAAGTCTCTGTAGACCTTTGATTTTTTTTGCACTATGTACTCATTCATGTAGCCGCCTCAAGAAACATGCGTACGGCAGGACTATTTCCTAAAGAACCTCCATCACAGCTTGTCCATCCAAGAAAGAGCCTCTACCTTTTGGGTTTTGTTAATCTTGAGACAAGATCTCAGTATGTAGTCCCGGCTGGCCTCAAACATGTCCTCTTGCCTTAGCCTCCTGAATGCTGGGATTATAATAGGCATGTGTCAGAGTGCCGGGCTCAAGCCTCTATATATTTCCCCCAAAGAATACTAAGTAAATTAGGCATCGTGTGGTAGAAAATTGAGAAAACACCAGATTTAGTGAGAAAGTATACTCCTATTTCTCCCCCTCTGCTTCACCACAGTTCCTCTCAGAAGGTAATAACCTTTCCAGGATCATCTTACACTCTATAATGTTTAGGTTAACTCCTATTAACAAGTTTCGCAACTGTTGCCTTCATTGCTACCCAAGGAGAGCATGCCAGATAGCGAGGATCCAAGGTCAAGGCAGAGCCTTGACAGCTAAGAGTCCTAAGCTTTTGCGATTTTTTTTTTTGTTTAGACTACATATTTTAAGGGCTAGAGGGATGGCTCAATGGTTAAGAACACTGGTGATTCTTCCAGATGGCGTCCAGTGCTTAGCGCCCACATGGTGACTCACAGCAGCCTCTAACTCCAGCTCCAGGGGAACCCAATGCCCTTGTCTGGCCTTTTGGCCCAGCACACACACACATATGATGCAGATATATATGCAGGCAAAACAACCATCCTCATAAAATAAAATTTAAAAGTTACATATTTAAGCGCCATCCTTTCCAGGCTTAGCCAGCCAGTGTTAACCATCCTGTTACTCCTATTACTGGGGCTGGGCAGTTTCCTTTACCTGTAACTCCACTTTGTTTACAACTGAGGACTTAGGTAAAGTCAAGGTAAATAATTTATCCTCTTGGCCACCCTGGCTTGACTATGTTAATATTAAGTATTGCTCAACATTATTAAATAAATGCTTGTACTGGTTATTTTAACAAAAAAATTTATTTTATTATGGTTTCAAAGGGTTCAGGACATGGTCACACTGATGCATATTTTGGGGCCTATTTTGAGACATGAGAATGTGAGGTGATCAAGCTTCCAAGAGAAGGGAATGCTGGACTCTGCCATTTATCCCTTTATTCTGTCCATGCACTGAGCTCATAAGATGCTTTCACCCCACATTTAGGGTTAATCCTTTGCAGAAATTTCAGGTTATTTTAGGCCAAGCTGAAGAAATTAGCCATCACAATGGTATCCTAGGAATCTATTACTTTCAATTTATATAATTTAAAACAGCAATCTCAATGTTTATAATAAAAGACTCAACTTGAATTCTACTGAGGTTATAGAAGCCAAATGTAGTTGCTACATATTGAAGAAAAATAAAACCAAAAGCCCTAGTAGGAAGTACTTTAATCATTTTTCTTAGAAAAAAAAAAAAAAATTCCCAGATACTCAATGACCGTTTACAGCATTTCAACACAAAGTACTTGGTTGGGAGTGGTTAGGTTTAAATATTGGGAATGTGTGGCATTCTGCTTCCTCACAGACGGACAGAGGGCATACGCAGTCACAAATGGGAGACTTCTAGCTGCTTGGCCACTATCGAAACAGTAGCGTTTTTTTCTTTTCAGTTTGTTTCCCTTCCTGCTGTCTCCCTATGCCACAGAAATGCCGCCATCTAAAGCCCCATGGTGGCTGGCTTAGCCTCTCTTCCCTTGGGGAGAAACAGTAAAGGGAAGGTCACTCCTGAGTCTCCATGCTTTCTTCTTCTTCTCCTTGAGGTGGTTCTTCTGTGTTCTCCTCCTCTTCCTCCCCCTCCTTCTTCTCAGGTGGCTTCTCATAAGCCTTTTCTGAGGGTGTCACAATCACTCCATCCCAGGTAGATATTTCAGAAGCAAGATCTAGAAGAAACAGGGATAAAACCCACTTCATACAAATATCCCAGTAAACAAGATAAGCTATATTCATTAATATTAGACCACCTTTAGATACGGCTTCTCTATAGTTCAGAACCCCTGAACCACACCACAGAGATAACTTACAGCTGGCATCCCCCTCCTGGCCAAGGATCTTCCTAAAGCCTCCATGGGAGAGAATTCGAACCAGAGTCTGAGCTGTGTAGCAGACCATATCCTGAAGAACAAGGAGAGGGAAATGAGCCAAAATAAATAGACTATACATGACTAACATCCGTGTGAAACAGGTCCCCTGGTCCTTGGCCTTCTGGCCAGAACCCCACTCATTTCGTGGTTGTCTTAATACCTGTTGTTCTAGGGTCATAACTGTGTGTACCCTGAAGTTGCCACTCTCACACGGGTCAGTGATGCCCACTGACCCAGGCAAGAACAGTCCTGCAGCCAGAATCTGCAAGCAGCGCCTGAAACACAAAGACACTTAGAAAGCAAACAAAACAGCTTAGAACCGAAACCCAGAGAAGTGTGTTATACCTGTAAGCCACATTCAGGGCCAAAGGCTGTCTGGTGGGGTTGTTCATTACAGCATAGTGCCCCTGGAAGAGAGTAAGTCTGGTAGGTGTGCTACCATCTGGCAATTCCATACTCAAACAAACTAAAACTTCAAGTCATGAGGAATACTAGCAATAACAAGCTGACAGCAATAACTATGATTGCCCTGAGTATTAACACCTCAGTGAAACAGTGGACTTCCAGTCTCCCAGACTTTCCTGTCTCCCCAAGTAACCCTGACTGTCCTGTAACTCAGAATACTCTCTTTAAGACCGACCAAAATTTTCTTAAGTTTCACTGAATTTCTGATGTTGATAGGTTTAAGAGTAATGAAGCTTCCTGTGTTTGTACATGCCTTTAATCCCAGTACTATGGAGGCAAAGGCAGACCTGAGTCTGAGGCCAGCCTGGTCTACAAAGCAAGTTCCACAACAGCCAGGGCTGTACAAAGGAACCCTATTTCAAAAAAGATAGAAAGTACAGAACAAATAAATAAATTTACACAAAGATGACACCAGTGCACCCCTGTTCCTTTTATAGTACTGGCCAGTGAACTAAGGACTCTCACATACTAGTGAAGCACTCTACACAGGCTACACCCTCAGCATCCCCTTTTTACTTACAAGTAGGTCAAGGATCCAGGGTGTGAGAGGCTCAAAGCCAGGAAAACGAATCCGTAAGTCCTTTAGCAATCTTATGAGAACTTTAACTCTGAATAAGAGACCCAGGAATTAAGAGATAATAAAATCATATTGACATTTCTGCACAAGTTAGGAGTCAAAACTGACTGTACTATTTAGAGAATTATATATACAGTGCCTAGCAGCTGGCCCAGCAAAGAAAGGCATTTGTACCCTAAGTCTGACAAACCTGAGTTCAATCCCTAAGACTCACACAAGAGAACTCAGACTACACTGCACCCACACACAACAAAATTCTATATGCACGTGTATATATATATATATATATATTTTTTTTTTTTAGATAAAAACATCACATCTGAAGCAGTTCTATCAGAGAGAGTAGGGGGCCTGTACTGTTTGTTATTCACAGTTGTTGGATTACAGGTCAAAGCCACTACACTCCTCAGAAAAGATTATTTTATACAAACGACCAATGAGACTCACGTGGACTGAGAAGCGTTCTCTTCAAACCAGCGGGCATGCCGGATGGCTGCTAAGGCGCTCTGCAACACCTTGATGTCCACTGAAGACAAGTACAACAGGCTAAAAAAACTTTCCTATTATGTGTGCAGTATATTCAATCCCAATCAATACCCATCCAGAACTGTGGCAAGGCTAAGGTAGCAAGCCATTTGTCCAAACACTGTTGTTCCTCCCAGCCAAATCTGAAAACATGCAACACACTTATCTTTTCCAGTAATCTATTTCCCTTCACAAGTATTTATACAAGCTTTTACTTTTTTTCTTTCTCACTCTGGCCCCACTCACTCTGGCCCAAAGGTTTATTACATGTGAGTACACTGTAGCTGTCTTCAGATACCCCAGAAGAGGGCATCAGATCTCATTATGGATGGTTGTGAGCCATCATGTGGTTGCTGGGATTTGAACTTGACCTCTGGAAGAGCAGTCAGTGCTCTTAACTTTTTTTGTTGTTGTTGTTTTGGGGGTTTTCCAGACAGGGTTTCTCTGTGTAGCCCTGGCTGTCCTGGAACTCACTCTGTAGACCAGGCTGGCCTCAAACTCAGAAATCCACCTGCCTCTGTCTCCCGAGTGCTGGGATTAAAGGCGTGTGCCACCACTGTCCGGCAAGCTTTTACTTTTTATCTTTTTCTTCAATTTTTTTTTCTTCTGTAATCCTTTTTAAGACTTTGAAAATGTTGGAGATGGGCTCTATCTATGCTTTGATTCAATCAGGAATCTGCATGTCCAGATGCTGAAGGTCAATTAGAGTTGCTCCAGTAGGATGCAGAGAGGAATGGAAGAGAATACCAACCAGCATTGTGAGATTTCGGGTGAGTGGCCACTGGCCACTTTCCTGACTGGGCATAAGGTAGCAGGGGGAGGTTTAGGAGTACCCAGCCTTTGAGGCAGCCAAGGCATTTAAAAATAAGCTAATGTATCTTTCATTTTCAGATCCAAAAGATAGCTCCATCTGCCAGGAGCCAAAGTGGTATAGCAAAAACTCCCACAACAGCCAAGTCACTAGGAAGCTGGTAAAACTAACTAGAAATGACAGGGAAGGTAAAACTCCTTTACAGTTGACAAGATACTAACATTTCCAGAAAGTGCCAACGCTTTGGCTGTCTGTACCTCCTAGCCCCCACCCCCATATTTCTCAGCAATGGGGAGGGGGGAGACTTACAATGGAGTTCTGGATCCAGTTTTCGGAGATTGGGGGGCACTGTTGTAATGAGAATTTTCACCGTAGCATCAGAAGAGCTAATTTCAAAGCCAGTTTCATTAGTCAGCATGGTCAAAACTAAAAGAACAAAATAATCAAGATGTAAAACATAATTGTTCTGTTTTGAATTTTTTAAAAATTATGTTTTATTTAGAGCATATGAGACTGGGAACACTCACACTCCTATAGAGAGCAATGGACAGCCTTTAGGAATCAGTTCTCTCCTTCTACCATGCAGGTCTGATGGAATGAATTCAAGTCATCAAGCTTGGTGGCAAGCACTTTTTTTTTTTTTTTTTTTTTTTTGGTTTTTCGAGACAGGGTTTCTCTGTGTAGCCCTGGCTGTCCTGGAACTCACTCTGTAGACCAGGCTGGCCTCGAACTCAGAAATCCGCCTGCCTCTGCCTCCCAAGTGCTGGGATTAAAGGCGTGCGCCACCACCGCCTAGCTGGCAAGCACTTCTAACCCACTGAGCCATCAAGCTTTTGAGACAAGATCTCAAGTCGCTCAGGCTGCCTCCCAACACATTATGAAGCCAAGGATGACTTTGAATTCCTCCTCCCTCGACCTCACCCATCTTGAGTAGAAAGAAGCATGTGCCAGCAAAGCTGGGGTATGTAATGCTGACTACTGATCCCAACTCTACACACACTAGACTCACACTCTACCAACTAAGCTGTATCAACCCTGCCTTCATTTTGTTTTGAGACATAAGGTCTTTCTATGTATACAGTTCAGGCTGGCCTTAAATTACCAATCCCCTGCCCAAGTTTTCCAATGCTGGGGTTATAGGTGTGCCACATCTGATTAAACAGGTCAGTTTTCTGGCAGTGGGTTATTTAGGTTTTGAGACAAGAATGTATGTGCATGTGTATATGTACTGAAGGCTGGCCTCAGACTTCAGATCTTCCTGCCTATGCTTCCAAGTACTGGGGTTAATAAGCATGTACCACAAAACATCAGTAAGAGCTTGGATACCACTAAGTAGAAGGAGGCAGCAAGGAGACGATCTCTAGCACTAGACCAACCTACCCACATAAAAAAGTAGGGGAGAGAGCGGGACAGGACAGGACATGAGACCTCAAGCAACAAAGGGCCTGAATATGAAGCTCAGTGGCAAACTGACTGCCCAGCATATAAGAGGTGTGGTGTTCAACCTCAGCACCACACACACACACACACACACACACACACAAGCAATACACCTCTAAGCTGAGGGTTATTTCTGAATTAAAAACAGCATTCAAGAGTTCAGTGGTGGGGCTGGTGAGATGGCTCAGCGGGTAAGAGCACTGACTGCTCTTCCAAAGGTCCTGAGTTCAAATCCCAGCAACCACATGGTGGCTCACAACCATCCGTAACAAGATGTGACGCCTTCTTCTGGCATGTCCGAAGACAGTTACAGTGTACTTACGTATAATAATAAATTAAAAAAAAAAAAAAAAGAGTTCAGTGGTGCATCCCTATCTATGATCCTAGCACTTGGGAGGCCAAGACAGGAAGAATGTAATTTGAGGCCAGCCGGAACAATAGTGTAAGTTTATCTCATAACCCACCTTTCATAATAAAATAAAAACTGAATACCGGAGAGACTCCTGCTAACCCCTAACCCACACTGCCTACTATTTGTAAGACCAGCTGCTGTGGCCACCACTACATGCATATTTAGCAACAAACTCAAATTCAAACCTTCTGAGGGATCCTGTGCCCTTAGGCTTTCCACGACTTTGTTCCCCAGGGCAGCAACAGCTTCCACTAGATTGGAGAAAAAGGACATAAACGTTACAGTAATGTATTTCATGTAGATTTCCTCTATTTTTTTTAAGATGTATTTATTTCATGTATGTGAATACACCATTGCTGTCTTCAGACACACCAGAAGGCAGCACTGGATCCCATTACAGATGGCTGTGAGACGCCATGTGGCAGCTGGGATTTGAACTCAGGACCTCTGGAAGAGCAGTCAGTGCTCTTAACCGCTGAGCCCGATTTCCTCTATTAGTAAACAACTTAGCATCTCTATTTCTACCCCACAGACTGAAGCTTACTCAACTAGAATGAACACTCTTACCAGTGTAATAAAAGCCTGGACAGAATTTGAATGACTCAGAATAAGAATTCTCGGGTATACACATCTTTTTTTCTTTCTCTTTTTTGGTTTTCTTTTGTTTTCGTTTTTTGAGACAGGGTTTCCCTGTGTAAAGGTAACCTCGATCTCAGATATCTGGCTGCCTCTGCCTTCCACGTGCTGGGACTAAAGGTGTACGTCACTATTACCTTACACATGTACACCAACAACAACAACAAACAAACAGACTGGTATGATGGTGTACACCTTTAATAACAACACTCAGAACATAGAGACAAGCAGATCTCTGCAAGCTGGAAGACAACTAGGGCTACATAGTGAGACCTTGTTTCAAAACAAACAAACAATAAGTAAATAATATATTTGCTATTTTCCTTCCATACATTCACACACAAATAATGACGAAATAAACAAATGAATCTGGGCTTCAATTATTACTAGCCTTAAATCTAATCTCAATGCTTAGGAAAGTGGGCTGGGGTGGCTGGAGAAATGCCTCAGGTTAAGAGTGCTTGTTCCTCTTGTAGAGGACCTGGGTTCAGTTCCCAACATCCATTTGATGGTTCATAATCATCTGTAACTCCAGTTCCAGGAAATCCAAAGCCCTCTTCTAACCTCCATAAGCCCAAGGCCATGCACATGGTATGCATACATATACATATACATATACATATACATATACATATACATATACATATACATATACATATACATATACATATACATACATACATACACCCTTAACAGTAATAGAAATAAATCCATTAAAATCTTTGAAAGAAAGAAAAGAAAAAGAGTGGGCTGAGACTCCTGCTAACCTCTGACCTACACTGACCTGACTGCTATGGCCACTACATATTCAGTAACAAACTCAAAACCTTGAGGAGCCCTGTGCTTTCAGGCATACCATGACAAGCTAGCATGCCCAAGGCCCTGTGCACCATCTCCAACGCAGAAAGATAAGAGATACACTTACATGTTGGCAGGATCTTTAGTATTACCACCAGGTCAGCCACATTGTGTCCTGTAGTCATTGTTCCCTTTTTATATGATCCTACCTGCCGGACTTCTTCAATTTGCTGTTGAAAGGGATTTCAAGTAAGTTTAAGAAAATAAAGGTGTTGAGTCCTCATAGAACCATTTCAGCTGCTTCTAAATACCCAGATTTGGAAGCAGCAATGATAAAATCACATCCCCCAGATAACCACAGAGAGCCCTGGGCATGGCTAGCTGACCAGTGATTTCTCTGTACTTTTCCATTTTAGGCTTTAATTTGGATAACAGACAACTGAAAGATTAACAGGCAAGAGCCAAGTAAATTTCCATACCACCAGAGATACCCTTTCTTAGAATTAAGTCATCAAAAACTCACCACTTCAAATGTTCCTGGGGCCACAATCAAGTTGTCAATCACATTGTTGATTTTTGTCACCAAAGAAAGGATGGAAGCCTGAAAACATCACAAAGCAAAAATACCCTAAGCCAAAAATTACACACAATATATATTTAATGTCATCATCATCACCAGACTCCCCACATACAATAAGAAGGAAGATGAATAATTACACACCCAGAGGAGTTTGGGCTCTGACAGCATTCTTGATGGGAATCAAACCTAAGGGCCTCAAGTGATTACCACTGGCTTATAATCGCAGGCAAGACAGCACTCTCCTTAACCAGAATAGGGTAGAGCGTAACTCGAGGCTTTTGACACAGCCCAAGGAAAGCACATACCTGCTCAGCAGAATTAGGGGCAAGGTCTTGATTCCTCTTCAGCAAGGCTTCACTGAAGGAGGTCTCATCAGGTGCTGGCTTGACCCGGGGAAAAGCCATTTCACACTAGACCAGAAATCAAATCATGTTATTTATCAAAAATAATTCATAGAAGAGGGACTAAAGAGCTGGCTCAGCGGTTTAAGAGCATTGCCTCCTCTTCCAGAGGTCCTGAGTTCAATTCTGAGTAACCACATGGTAGCTCACAACCATCTGTAATGGGATCCGATTCCTTCTTCTGGTGTGTAGATGTATGTGCAGACAGGGCACTGATATACATAAGCTACATACATAAATCTTTTAAAAAAAGGATCTCTGTGAGTTATTTGAGGCTAGCCTGGTCTACGGAGTAAGTTCCAGGACAGCCAGAACTAAGTACAGAAACCCTGTCTTGGGAAGAAAAAAAAAAATTGAGAAAGAAAATACATAAGATTTTTTTTTTTGATACTACAATAGGAAAAGAAAATTGTTATATCCTTGTAATCCCAACCCTTTGAAGAAAGAGACAGGAGAACTAGCAGTTCAAAACCAGCTTCATGAGATCTGGTCTCAAAAATATATAAACAGGACCCAGTGAGATAGCTTGGCAACAAAGGCCTAAGTCATCAATTCTGGGACCCACACAGAAAACTAAATCCTACAAGTTGTCCTCTGATCCATCACCACACACTTGCTGTGGTGTACATGTAGTACTGACTGTAATAAAAAGAACTTCTTAAATATAGAGGGACTAAAGAGATGGCTCAGACTGCTTTTGTAGAGGACCCAGGTTCAATTCCCAGTGCCCACATGGCAGCTCACAGCTCTCTGTAATTTCACTTCCAGAGGATCTAACACCCTCACACAGATTATATATGCATATGTATATAATATATAGTACATATATACATATAGAAAGAGGCAAAACACCAATGTATATAAAAGTATATCATTTTAAAATAATGAAAATAATAATAATAGAGGCTGGAGGGATGACTTAGCAGTTAAAAGCACTGGCTGTTCTTAAAGGGCCCAGGTTCAGTTCCCAGCACCCACATGGGTCTCACAACCACCAGTTAACTACAGTTCCAAGGAATCTAACTCCCTCTTCAGCTTCCTCTGGTACTAGGCATGTGTGTGGTACACATACATGCAGACACACACACATAAATCTTTAGAATTAAAAAAACAAAACAAAAAAAAAACGGGCCAGAGAGATGGCTCAGCAGTTAAGAGCACTGACTGCTCTTCCAGAGAACCTGAGTTTAATTCCCAGCAACCACATGGTGGCTCACAACTATCTGTAATCGGATCTGATGCCCTCTTCTGGTGTGTCTGAAGAGAGCAATGATGTACTCATATATATATATATATTTTTTTTTTTGGTTTTTCGAGACAGGGTTTCTCTGTATAGCCCTGACTGTCCAGGAACTCACTCTGTAAACCAGGCTGGCCTCGAATTCAGAAATCCACCTGCCTCTGCCTCCCAAGTGCCAGGATTTTAGCCAGGGCGTGTGCCACCACACCCAGCTAAAATAAATATATCTTAAAAAACAAAAAACTAGAAAAGTCTACATTTAATTTTATTTTCCCCAGGGACCATTTCAAAGCCAGTACACCTTACAACACTTGTTTTCACCTCCTTCAGATGTTCAAGTCCAAATGCAAACCTTGTTTTTCTGTTATTTCTTTTGAGACGGGTCTTATATAAAATCACAGGCTGACCTGAACTTGCTATGTAGCTGAGGATGACTGTAATCTTATCTTCCTGTGTCTTCCTCCTTTGTACTTAGATTATTAGTGCGTACCCTCATACTGATATATGAAATGCTCTGGGCTCTGTGCATGCCAGTCAAGCACTCTACCAACTGAGCTACAACAGCAGCCTGAGTACTCATTACCTTTATATAAAAAGAAATAAAGGCCCGGCAGTGATGACCCTCATCTTTAATCCCAGCTCTCAGGAGGCAAAGGCAGGCAGATCTCTGTACATTATAGGCCACCCAAGGCTGTACAATGAAACCCTATTTACACACACACACACACACACACACACACACAAACAGAAATTACCCAGAGGCCAGAGAGATAACTCAGCAGGTGAAGAGTATTTGCTACTCTTGCAGAGGAACCAGATTTGATCCCTAGCATACCCAAGGCAGCTCACAACCTCTGACAAGTCACCTCTTCTAGCCTCCAAAGGCACCAAGCACACATATGGTAAATATTTATATAGGCAAGTACTTTATACATACACATGAAATTTTTTAAAAAAGCAAGCCAGGTGGCAGACACAAGTGGGTTTCTGAGTTCCAGGACAGCTAGGGCTACACAGAAAAACCCTATCTAAAAATCCAAATATAAATGAAGAAAGAAAGGAACTGATTATAACCCATCCGCCATGTAATATAGTACACACTTTTAGAACTGTGGAGGCAGAGACAGGCAGATCTCTGATTTCCAGGCCAGCCAAGGTTATAGATACAGACACTGTCTCAAAATAAATAAGTCCTAAAAATTATTTTTTAAAAAGACATTTTTTAGACAAATATTACAATGAAACTGTAAAGGAATTATTTTTCCTACCTTGCTGACTCTGTTTTCTATGTTTTGTTTTTGTTGAGACAGTTCACTCTAGTAACCCAGGCTGACTTTGAACTCTGAACATGGTCCTACTGCTCAGGCTTCCATTTCTGGGATTACAAAAGGATTACAGTCTCTTTAAAGACTGACTGGTGAACTGGCTTGTTTTTTTAAATATTTATTTATGTGTATGTGTGAGTGCCACAGTGAATGCATATGCATCCTGTGTGCATGAGCCTGTGGAAATCAACAGGGACATAAGATCCTTGGAAATTAGAATTACAGACAGATGTGCACCGTTATGCAAGAACTGGAAAAAATTTGTAGCCTCCACTAGAGCCATGTTATACCTGTAGCTATACCTATAAGTAGATAGTGACATATAATAAATACAATAATAAAATAAAATTAGGTGTTAGGGATATAGATCTAACATGTTCAAGGTCCTGGGTTCAAATCTCTAGCACTCATACTAAGTAAATAAAAATTTACACCAGATGTGGGAATGCATGACTGTAATTCCAACATTCAGGAGGTTGAGGGAGGAAGATGGTGAATTTGCAGTCAACTCAGTAAGTATTCATAGAGTTCCAGGCCAGCCAATCATACAGAAGACCCTCACTCAAACAAAGAAAAGATCCACTCTTGAATCCTACTCCAAACAGTATCTGACTCCATTAACAAGGGGGCTCCATTTCTACACCTATAAGTGAACAGGAAAGTCCTCCAAAGCCAAAATACTCACCAAATAAAAATCAAATGGGATATGGGGCACAAAAGGCCTGAACCTGAAACATGAAAACAACCCAAAGTTATTCAAGCAGAAAGCACAAGAGAGGTACACAATGCACCAACCAATTCTGTCTTAAGAATTGGAAAAGTTTCTGAGCTGTATCATTCTTAGCAAAAGGTCAAATCCACTTAGTAGGACATCAGGAAAAGAAATGCTTTTCGTGACTTTCATGAAATGAAATAGAACAATCTACTCCAAACCCCTTTCTACTGAAACAAACCAAGGCAAAGATGCAAACAGCCACACTCACCCTCCACCAGGCCCTCCTCTGGAACCAAAGCGCCCACCACGACCACGTCCTCTGTCACCCCTAAAAATACATACATTTTACTCTCAATTCGCTGAAAAAGGTCTCCATCACACCATCAATGTTATTTCAATTTGACTTACCTTGACCGCCTCGAACTACAGAAGTGGATAGATATTTCATGCTCTCTTCTCCCAGATTCCAAATGGTGCCCAATGACATCCTAATTCTGGACTTTTCCTTTTTCTTGTTTTTGAGACGGAATCTCATGTATCTCCTGCCTTACCTCCCAAGTGCTGTGAGTGCAGCTTTCGACACCACACCCCACTTCTAATTCAGGATTTTATCAAAACTCACATCAGGAAAATACGAGTTTCAGAACCTGATATACATACCCCTACTAAGGTAACCTACGATCGTGAGGCACACCAGTCCTAATATGCACAGTAAAGTGACTTATCATTTATTAATACAGCATTAACAGTTACGAGGCATGTACTATTGGTCAAACACTAGGTACCAGAAAATTGCGCAACGCTCCAGCCTACTTATTGCGCACGGAGGGAGATCTTCCTGGGCCGTTAAGACCTCTCCTCCATCCCCTCCCGGCCCCCGAGACCCAGGTATCAACACAACTCCCCCTGCTGGGCCCCGACCCCCTCCGGGCCCGATTCCCGGAGTCCGCCAGCCTCCTCCTGCTCCACTCCCCCGCGGTCAGGCTTTCCGCCGGCCGCCCAGATGCAGGCCCTTGTTCCTCCGACTCCATTTCAGCCAGGCCCCCGAGACTTCGGCTGGAACTTTCAAGCACCTCTGTCCACTTACCTCATGGCTCGCTTAATCCTGAACAATGGAGGCCACACAACCGCTCTTCGCTGGGAAGAACTAGGCTGGCTGAGAAACGTCTGGCCGGCGTGTCCCAACAAACGCCTGCGCGATAGGCTCCCGCCTCACTCCGTCCCGCGCGTTTATTGGTTAACGCAGCAACCAATGAAAAATGCCCTGTAAAGGAGCCAGCCAATAAGAAGACATAACAGGGATGAAGGCAATTTTCCCCACTGACAGCGGAGGGCGTTCAGAAGTTGAGGCGGTGAATGGTAAGCTCTTCTATGGAAAAGAAGAGAATGCTACCAGTGGGTAGCAGAGTGGCGCAGCGGAAGCGTGCTGGGCCCATAACCCAGAGGTCGATGGATCGAAACCATCCTCTGCTATCGGAGGCTTTGTTTTTAAAATTTTGACAATCTAATTAAATTTTCCTTTCCATAACAAGAAATACAATTCTTTTTTCTTCTCCAACTTTTTTTTTTTTTTTTTTTTTTTAGATAGCGTCTTTTTCGGTCATCCTGACTTACATAATACTCGTTAGTGTAGCCCGAGCTGTCATCAAACTCAGCAATCTCCAGCGTGTGCCGCCTCACCTGAAAACATAACTTTTACCTTATGGAAATATGAGAAATAACTTAATTCCACTTACCACCACTATTCCCTCGATAGCATTACTATTATATGATTCTTTTTATTGAAAAAAATTCATACAATATATCTTTTTTTTTTTTTTTTTTTTTTTTTTTTTTTGGTTTTTCCGAGACAGAGTTTCTCTGTGTAGCCCTGGCTGTCCTGGAACTCACTTTGTAGACCAGGCTGGCCTCGAACTCAGAAATCCGCCTGCCTCTGCCTCCCGAGTGCTGGGTCATACAATATATCTTGATCACATATTTCTCTTCCCCAGTTCCACCAGCTCCTCCCCACTTCGCTATGTTAGGTGATTCTGACAAGTATTGGTGTATTACTTACTTTCGTAGGCATATATTCCTTTCAAGTAACCTAACTGCACCTTCATTAAAATAGGGAATACTTTATCGTGTTAGCAAGGTGAGTCAGCAGGTATAATCGCGACAACCTGAGTTCAACCTCTGAGACCCACAGTGGTGGAAGGAGAGCAGCGATTTCTGCATTTTGTTCTCCGACCTCACTATAAAGGTTGTGGGTGTGGTGACACCCATAAACACAACATAAATATAACAGAATTAAAAAAAAAAAAAAGAACGCTATTTTGGCAAACATGGTGGAGCATGCCTTTAATTATAGCACCTGAGAGGCAGCAGCTGGAGGATCTGAGAGTTCAAGGTCAAACTATTCTATGTAGCCAGTCCATGCCAGGTAAGTCTACATAGGAGATCCTGCCTCACAAAAAGTCTTTCATCATCTCAGAAAGGTAACCATATTGGATTTCTACCATCATGGGTTAAGTTTGCCTTTAGATTTTCTTTTCTTTCCTTTCCTTTTTTCTTTTCTTTTTTTTTTTTTAAGATTGATTGATTGATTATGTATACAGTATTTTGCCTGCATGTATGTTTGCAGGCCTGGAGAGGGCATCAGATATATGGTCCTGAGCCACCATGTGGTTGCTGGGAATTGAACTCAGGACCTCTGGAAGAGCAGTCAGTGCTCTTAACTTCTGAGCCATCTCTCCAGCCCTAGGTTTTCTTTTAATTGGGAGTGGCTCAGAAAAGGCTCAGCAGTCAAGAGCACGCACTGTTCTTTCAGGACTAAAGTTCGGCCAATCTCTTCTGCCCTCTAGCACATTGTACGCATAAGCATGTATACATATACACACATAACTTAACATAAAATACATCTTTAAACCCAACCTTGTGGTGCAGGCCTTTAATCCCAGCACTGGGGAGGTACAGGCAGGCAGATCTCTGAATTGGAGGCTGGCCTTTGATCTACAGAACAAGTTCCAGGACAGCCAGGGCTGCATAGAGAAACCCTATCTCAATAATAATTAAAATAATAATAATAATAATAATAATAATAATAGTTTATTTACTTAGGGACTAGAGAGATGGCCCAGCGGTTAAGAACACTTGTTATTTTACTCTTGCAGAGGACCAAGAAGTGTCAGTTCCCTTCACCCACATGGTGGCTCACAATTGTCTGTACTCCAGTTCCAGGGGGTCAAACATAGTTCTCTGACATCCACAGGCATCAGGTACGCACATGGTGCACAGACATATATGCAAGCAAAGCATTCATACACATAAAAAAGGTTCATCTAAAACATACCTTAAGCTGCTGCAAAAAATTAAGTTTCTTCATTACTATGTGTGCATGGTTTGAGGTAGGGAGAATGTGCCACAGCCAAGTCCAGGTGAGTCTTCTACCTGTTCCTGGGTCCTTAGGATCTACTCCACATAGTCTCTCTATGTAAACTTTGCCTGGAACTTGCTGTGTAGACCAAATTAGTCTACATACTCAGAACTCTTCCTGCTGCAGCCTGCCAACCGCTGTACAGGGGGTACAGCCCAGTTTGTGCCACTATGCCCACCTCTGCCTGTTATTTTCTTTTAATTTTTAAATTACCATCTTTATTTTTGTTTTTTGTTATTTTGTTTTAATTTTTGTGTTTATTTATGTATATGTACGCATGTCTGTGCCATGGCATGCACGTAGAGATCAGAGGACAGCTTGCAGGAGTCAGTTCTCTTGCCTCTCTTTGTAAGTGCCGGGTCAGTCAGAGTAGGTCCTGGGAATGAACTCAAGTTCTCATGCTTTTTTTGTAGCACGTGCCTTTAAACTCCAAGCCCCAGTTTGGGGGTGGGGAGGGGGAGGGGAAGTCTGGCTTCTTTCACTTGTCCCAGGGTGAAACTCTCCTGAGTTTTTTGGAATTTGATATTTGGTTTTGTTTGTCTTTGGTTTTGTTTATTTGGTTGTTTGGTTTGATTTTGGACTTTTTGAGGCAGGGCTTCTCTATGTAGCCTTGGCTGGCTGTCCTAGAATTTGCTCTGTGGACCAGGCTGGCCTTGAACTCAGAGATCTGCCTGCCTCTGCCTCCCCAGTGCTGGGATTAAAAGTGTGGCCGGGCAGTGGTGGCGCATGCCTTTAATCCCAGCACTCAGGAGGCAGAGGCAGGCAGATCTCTGAGTTCAAGGCCAGCCTGGTCTGCAAAGTGAGTTCCAGGACAGCCAGTCTACACAGAGAAACCATGTCTCGAAAAAAAACCAAAAAAAAAAAAAAAAAAAAGGGTGGCCACCTTGTATTTTGTTCTGTTTTATAATGTTTCACTGTGAATCTCTGGCTGGAACTCACAAAGATCACTCCTCTCTTCACTCCTCTCAGTTCCTCGATTCCCTCTTCCCCAGATCAACTAATCTGTTTCCCTTCAGCGTGGGTGGGGGAGGGAAAAGGTGAGCAGGTCTCCCAAGGATATCCATTGAACTTGGCCTAACAAGACTACAATAAGACTGGACAACCCTCATATCATGGTTGGACTTGACAACTCAGTACACAGAAAACGATCCCAAGTGCAGGCAAAAGAGTCAGAGACAACACTCACTTCCATTGTTGGAAGTTCCACAAGAATACCAAGCTGTACAATCATAAAGTACATGCAGACAACCTAGCTTGGACACATATGTGGATTGGATTTACTGCTTCAGTTTCTGTGAGCCTCACTGAGCCTTGATTGGGGAGGGGGGTTTGTTTGTTTGTTTTGTTTTTAGGATTCAGCAGGGTGTGATTAGAGAGATGAATGCTGATTTATTTGTCTGCAGAGTCTCCACTCTGCTGGAAGAGACAGATTCTGTGTTATTGTAGTGTCATCTACCCTACCGGCTTCTTCATCTACCCCCTCTTCTTCCGGATTCCCTTGGATCCCCCTAGTGTTTGGTTTTGGTCTCTGCATCTGCTCCCATCAGTTGCTAGAGGAAGCCTCTCTGTTGACTATTGGACTAGGCACCAATCTACGAGTGTCAGAATATCATTAGGAATAATGATTCCTAATTCCATTGACTTGTTTTGTTTTGATTTTTTTTTTTTGGCCAGTTGTGTTTGGTTCTATCCTAGATCTCAGGGCTGGTTCCTGGTCATCCAGGGAGTGTATTCAGACTTGGGATCCCTCTAGTGTAGTGGACCACAAGTTGGACCAGTCATTGGTTGGCCACTTCCACAGGTTCTGTACCATGCCACCGTTGCCCCAGCATGTCTTGTAGGCACAACAGATTGTAGGTTGAAAGTTTTGTGGCTTGGTTGGTGTCCTATTCCTACTGCTAGGTGCCTTGCCTGGTTACAGAAGACGACCAGTTTGTGCTCCGGATCCCCCATTAATAGGAGACTTCACTAAGGTCATTCTCACAGATTCCAGGGAGTATCCACTACACTGGGTTTCTACATCAATCCCCAAATGCCTCCCAATTCCAGTCATCTCTTCCAGGACTCTGTCATTCTATGTCTCCCACCCACTGGCTGATTCCTTCTGTTCCCATCCCCACCCACTGCGGAAATCTATTTTATTTACCCTTCCCAGGAAGACTGTAGCATGATTGTACTTGACCTAACAGCTGATGTAAACTTATAAGTAAATATATACCATCTTTTCTAGTTCCATCCATTTGCCTGCAAATTTCATGATGTCATTGTTTTTTAACTTCATTGTGTAAATGTGCCACGTTTTCTTTATCCATCTTTAACCTAGATGTTAAAGGATATCCAGGTTATTTCCAGTCTCTGGCTATTATGGGGGGAAAAAAGTGCAATGAATATGATTGAGCAAGTGTCCTTGTGGTAGGATGGAGCATCCTTTGGATATGGTATAGCTTGGTCTTGAAGTAGATTGATTTCCAATTCTCTGAGATACTATAGTGGCTGTACGAGTTTGCACCCCCACCAGCAATTGAGGAAGGTTTCCCCATGTCCTTATCCTCCCAAGCATAAGCTATCACTTATGTTATTGATAGTAACCATTCTGACAATATAAGATAGAATCTCAAAATAATTTTGATTTCCATTCCCCTGATAGCTAAGGATATTGGACAAGAAGTCTTTTTTTTTTTTTTTTTTTTTTTTTTTTTTTTTTTGGGTTTTTCGAGACAGGGTTTCTCTGTGTAGCCCTGGCTGTCCTGGCACTCACTTTGTAGACCAGGCCGGCCTCGAACTCAGAAATCCGCCTGCCTCTGCCTCCTGAGTGCTGGGATTAAAGGTGTGCGCCACCACGCCCGGCTGTCTTTTCTTTTTCTCAGTGCATTATTTACCTGATTCTTGCTTATAGGGGGGTGGTAACCAGGACCCAGTGCTTCCTTCTGTTGACTCCTAACCTGTAGCACCTTGCAGGAGTACATCTGTATCCATAGAGACCAGTATGATGAGCAAATGCTAAGTGACAAGACCATTAGGAGGAGATGACTTCTTCAATATCTCATTTAGTGAGACAGGTGCTGACAAGTGTGTGCTGACAACAGTTATTAAAGATGAGACCCACAGGTTGGAGAGCTGGCTCAGTGATTAGGAGTACTGTCTACTCTTCCAGAGGTTCCAAGTTCATTCCCAGCACCCACATGGTGGCTCACAACTATCTATAATGGGATTTGATGGCCTTTTCTGTCATGCAGGCATACATGCAAATAGAGCACTCATATGAATAAATAAATAAATCTTTTTATTTTTTTTAATTAGATATTTTCTTTATTTACATTTCAAATGTTATCCTCTTTCCTAGTTTCCTCTGCGAAAATCCCCTATTCCCTCCCCCCACCCCCTGCTTCCCAACCCACCCACTCCCACTTCCTGGCCCTGGCATTACCCTGTACTTTGGCATAGAACTTTGGCAAGACCAAGGGCCTCTCCTCCCATTGATGGATGACTAGGCCATCCTCTGTTACATAAGCAGCTAGAGACCACCATGTGCTTTCTTTGATTGGTGGTTTAGTCCCAGGGATCTCTCAGGGTACTGGTTAGTTCTTATTGTTGGTCCTCCTATAGGGCTGCAAAACCTTTCAGCTCCTTGAGTACTTTCTCTAGCTCCTTCATTGGAAACCCTGTGCTCCATCCAATGGATGACTGTGAGCATCCACTTCTGTATTTGTCAGGCACTGGCAGAGCCTCTCAGGAGACCACTATATCAGGCTCCTGTCAGCAAAATCTTGTTGGCATCCACAATAGTGTCTGAGTTTGGTGATTGTATATGGGATGGGTCCCCATGTGGGGCAGTCTCTGGATGGTCTTTCCTTCAGTCTCTGCTCCGAACTTTGTCTCTGTAACTCCTTCCATGGGTATTTTGTTCCCCCTTCTAAGAAGGATAGAAGTATCCACACTTTGGTCTTCCTTCTTCTTGAGTTTCATGTGTTTTTTAAATTGTATCTTGGGTATTCTGAGTTTCTGGACTAATATCCACTTATCAGTAAGTGCATATCATGTGTGTTCTAATAAAAAAAAAATTTTTTTTAAAGATGGAGTTTGTACTGACACACCTCCAGCTTTCCCATCATGAGCAGTTCATTATAGGCAAGGGAAATGCTGCCAGTAACTATGCCAAGAAGGACTACCCATGGACGATGAGATCAATGACTCTGACTTAGATGGGATTTACGGGCTGACTAGCAGGGGCTCAAGTCCTGTTTTTCCATACCTTTGGTAGGAAAATGGTTCTAGGTTCTCCTTGATGCTAAACGTCTCCATGCTGATTACAGCTGGAGTTCCTCACTTAGCCAGCCCCGAGTTTTCACGGCTGTCTTTGAACCCTACAACTCCACCGTCACTATCTTGCGGCCCTCTGACTGTATTTTCATGGTAGACAATGAGACCGTCTATGACATCTGTCATAGAAACCCTAATATTGAACACCCAACCTACATTAACCTCAATTGTCACCGTAGGCAGTTTCTATCTTCTATCACTGTCCTCCTTCCATTTGATAGACTTCCATTTCCACCTTCCTACATATGCCCGTCTACTCTGCTGAGAAAGCCTATCAGGACCCAGGTTCTTCTGCAAAGATCACAAGTACTTACATTGAGCTAGCCAATCATATGATTAAAAAGTCACCTCACCATAGTAAACACGGAGGTTTGATGCTTGACATGGTCTGGTGATGTGGTTCCTAAAGATGTCAATGTTCGGTCTGCCACCATTGAGACCATGTACAGCATGTAGTTTGTAGTCTCATACTCCAATGGCCTCAAGGCTGGCACACACCTCTCCCAGAGGAAGAAACCCGGACCAGCCACAGTGAGCTGTGTGCATGCTGAACAGCACTGGTGTCATTGCTGAGGCCTGGGATCACCCAGACCACAAGTTTGACCTGATGTGTGCAAAGCGTACCTTTGTTCACTGGCATGTGGATGAGGGGATACAGGAAGGAGGGACTTCTGAGGTCCATGAGGGCACTGCTACCCTGAAGACATGTTGGAAGGGCGGTGTGAATGCTGTTGAAGGGGAAGGGAGGAAGGAAGAAGGGAATACTGATCATCTGTTCTTTCCACTGCAGCCCCAGGCCTTATCCCTAGAACTTTACCTCCAACCAACAGCCACTAAAAGCTTCCTGAGTAGATTATCTTCGCTTACCTTTAAAAGATAATTCGGGCTGAAGAGATGGCTCAGCGGGAAGAGCACTGACTGCTCTTCCAAAGGTCCTGACTTCAAATCCCAGCTCACAACCATCCATAATGAGATCTGACGCCCTCTTCCCATGTGTCTGAAGACAGCTACAATGTACTTACATATAACAATAACTCTTTAAAAAATAATTCAACCAACATTTTAGCTATTTGCAGCTCCAGATTTAGTCCACCATACTGACAAGAATTCAATGACCTAACGATGTTTCTAATCCAGTCATTGCTCCCAAACTCCAGCGTTACCAGAAGCATATGGGAACCTCTACTTGGTATCTATAGGCACTGCATATTCAATAAATTACCATCCACCCAAACCTCTTGTTTTAGTTTATCGACTAAAGAGGTCAATGTCTCTTCTCTCCTCAGAGTCCCACTGACCCTGTTTACAAAACAGCTTCCATCCCCCATGCGCCGCTACATGGGGACTCTACTCTGCTTCCTACCACATAACAAGCACCTGTCACACAAAAGCTTTACTGACCTCATTTCCTCTGGCCTACTTCCCACTCAGTCATTCCCACTTCCCAGCTCAGGGTTAACAATGCAGCCTCCTATAGCAGTCAGATACTGCACTTGTGGTAATGTGGGTAGAAACCGTGATGATTCAGCAGGGAGGCCATGGGCACTTGCTCCCATTGATGGTGCTGTAAGGGACATGGGGCCTATGTGGCTAGCTTTTCAATATCTCAGGAAAAGCAGGGGGGATAGAGAAATGGCTCAGTGGAGAAGAGAGCTTGCTGCAGTTACAGAGGACTTGTCCAAGTTAGGTTCCAACATCTGTGTGGGGTGGTTCACGACTGTTTGAAATTCAAGCTCTAAGAGATCAAAAGCCCTCTTCAGGCCTCTAAAGGTACTTGCGCGCGCGCGCACACACACACACACACACACACACACACACACACAAATTTTCTTTTTTTTAAATCAGGGGCTTAGAGAAGGGCCCAGTAGTCAGGAGGACTCACCTCTGCAGGCTTCAGTTCTGTTCCCAGCACCTGGGAGCATGGCTGACAACGGCCTGGGACTCCAGCTCCAGGGGACCCTATGCCTCTGGCTTTCCATTTAGATGGATATACTCACAGAGTCTTAATATGTAAGAAAAACTACTTAAGGCCAAACAGTGGTGGCGCTCGCCTTTGATCCCAGCACTCAGGAGGCAGAGGCAGGCAGATTTCTGAGTTCGAGGCCAGCCTGGTCTACAGAGTGAGTTCCAGGACAGCCAGGGCTACACAGAGAAACCCTGTCTCGAAAAACCAAAAATAAATAAATAAATAAAATAAATAAATAAATAAATAAATAAAAATTAGTATGGACAAAGATAATTAAATAAAACAAAGAGACTGCAAGTCTGCCTCCATAAAAAATCCTAACTCTTCATGTATAGAAAATAGACTTCAACAGTTTGCTTTCTCCACATAATACCTTTTTCTTTCCTTTCTTAACTAGATTTATTTTAAATCATACATATGTGTTTGTATGCCAGATGTATGTGTGTGTGTGTGTGTGTGTGTGAGAGAGAGAGAGAGAGAGAGAGAGAGAGATCCCCAGAGGTTCCCCTGGAGCTGGAATGCTGGAATAATGGTTATGAGCCACTTGATGTAGGTGCTGGGAACGGAACTCTGGTTCTCTGGAAGGGCAATAAACGTTCTTAACTATTGAACTATATCTCCAGCCCCAAGTACCCTTTTTTATCCTTTGACCCTCGGTGAGTTTTTCTCTCTTTGGAAGTTTTCCTGGCTCCAATCCAGGTAGAATTAATAGCTCTCATCTCGGTCTCTGGGCATATCCCTGTCTCTTTTTCCAGTGCTTAAAGTATATTGTGTTATGGTTATTTGTCCTCAAAACATATATAATAATATTATATATTTCATCGTTATGCCGTCAGCATTTAACTGGCACTTGACACAGCTGGTCCTCTTGAAATGTTTGCTGACCTTAAGATCCTGTTCGGGCTCAAGGCTGGCGAAGTTGATGGCGCAATACGGTTAATGAATGCGGATAACCATTAGAGGGCAGACTAATCCCATGGCGTTCCGTCCCAAAGACTCGCTCCTTCATTTATTCTTCCCGTGGTCATTTCCAACCAGAACTTCACAGTCCTATTTTAATGATCTTCCACACAAAACACTCACACGAGGTTACATCTCTTCTCTAGCCACCCACTCTCTCTCCCCAGTTTCCATCATTATTTGGGGAACTAAAGAGTTAACTCCACCCTCCCACCTGGTCATCTTGCTCTGTTAATCTGCGGGATCTGGGAGGCGGCGAAGAAGAAAGGGGAGGTACTCATTGATGGACTGGGTAACCCGGACTCTGGCTCGCCTCTACTTGATTGCCTTTTCCAGAAACCCTCCCAAACTCCTATAGCCACACACACCTTTCCCGGCCAAGATCCAAACAAACCTCTACTTTCCTCTTCCCTAGGAGCCAGGTAGAAAAGGGGGGTATAGGAGGGGGCGAGGGGGGGCAGCTTCCTCACACCCTTCCTCAGTCCTGGTTCCCCCGCGGCCTAGGCGCCCCGCCCGCGGGTGCTGCCAAGGGAGGGAAACCTTGCGCAGGGACAGCGCGGCGGGAAGAGGGTCAGCAATAACTGGCGCACGCGAGGGTGGGAACCAGCCATAGTCAGGGCTGGGAGGAAGGAGTTAAAGGACCGGGATTGGCTCCCCCGGCTCTCTTGTCGCCGAATCTGGGAGGGGAGGATTCGCTGCCTGGCTCGGGACCTTGTGGTCCCGTCCCCCCCACCCCCCCCCCACCCCGCCCCCGCCCGCCTCCGGAACGGCCGGAGACTTGGGCCAGCCGGACGCCCCTTCTGGCATACTCCTGGGGCAAGCGCGAGCGCACACTCCCCTTTCCTCGCTGGCGCACCCGCTCCCCTCGCTCTTCTTAGATCGCCCTCTCGTTCTCTCGCTCTCCACGGACTCCCTTCGGGTGCTGCGCTCGCTCTCACCTGCTCTAAAGCACCCTCCGCTCTCGGACGCTCCCAATTCCGCGCTCCTGCTCGACGGCGGGACAGTCGCAGCCTCGGCAGGCAGCTTGCTCTCGCCGCTGCGGCTTCAACCCAGCCCCCTCCCTCGCTACGGCTCGGGCGCTCTTGACTCCCGACCCTCGCCTCTGAGCCCGAGGACGGCGATCAGACCATGGTGACAGCGCTGCTCCGTCGCTGCGCTCGCTGAGGCCATGCCGGGTTCCCGACGCGTCCGTCCGCGCCTAAGGGCGCTGCTGCTGCTACCGCCGCTGCTGCTGCTCCGAAGCGGCCACGCGAGCGACCTGACCGTGGCCGTGGTGCTGCCGCTGACCAACACCTCGTACCCGTGGTCTTGGGCGCGTGTAGGGCCGGCGGTGGAACTGGCTCTCGGGAGGGTGAAGGCTCGGCCGGACTTGCTGCCGGGTTGGACGGTCCGTATGGTGCTGGGCAGCAGCGAGAACGCGGCGGGCGTCTGCTCCGACACCGCTGCACCGCTGGCCGCGGTGGATCTCAAGTGGGAGCACAGCCCCGCGGTGTTCCTGGGCCCCGGCTGCGTATACTCTGCTGCCCCGGTGGGACGCTTCACCGCGCACTGGCGGGTGCCGCTGCTGACGGCTGGCGCCCCGGCTCTGGGCATCGGGGTGAAGGATGAGTACGCGTTAACCACCCGCACAGGACCCAGCCATGTCAAGCTGGGCGACTTCGTGACGGCGCTGCATCGACGGCTGGGCTGGGAGCACCAGGCGCTTGTGCTCTATGCAGATCGGCTGGGCGACGACCGGCCGTGCTTCTTCATAGTGGAGGGGCTGTACATGCGGGTGCGTGAGCGACTCAACATCACAGTAAATCACCAGGAGTTCGTCGAGGGCGACCCGGACCACTACACCAAGCTACTGCGGACCGTGCAGCGCAAGGGCAGAGGTGAGGCTGGCACCCACCAGACGGCTGGCTCGCGCGGCCTGATCTCCGGCCAGTCCACAGCCTGGCATTCCGCCTCTGGGGGCCAGGCTTCCTCCTCTTAGAGTCTTGCCCAACTCCTACCTCAGAGTTTCTAGTTCTTTCTCTCTGCGCCGGGTTTGCATTCCTTCCCTCTCCCCCTCCCCTCCTGTCTCCCGTGACCTTCCTGCTGCGGACTTTCTTGACTTAAGCGCTGAAGGGCCTAGTTCTACTGCGCCCTCAGCTTCCTGGCTCTTCTCCGTGCTGTTTTCCCTCTAACTTACCACGTTCTTCCTCCAGTTACTTCTATTGCTCCCACATGAGCTCTCGAGCTCTCATGTCCCTTCTCTGGCTGGTTATTCTCTGATTCTTCCTGCAGTCTTGGTCCTCGTCTCCCCCCACACACACACACACACACACTCACACAGATGTACAGACACACATACACACACACACACACACACACACACACACACACACACCTTGCCCCACCTTCTCTTTCTTCCTCCCATTCCTCTCTCTTCCTATCCCTCATACCTCCTTCTCCCACCTTTCACATTCTCTTGACAAGGCCCAAGACTGAGCCAGGAGTTGCTATCCTTTAGAGACTACAAATCAGAATTCCCTCCTTTGTAGTACTTTGTGTGTTGTGTGTTCATTCATGTGGTTCTCTCTCTCTCTCTCTCTCTCTCTCTCTCCCTCCCCTTTTTCTCTCTCCTCTCTCTTTCCCCTCCTCTGCCTTCCCCTCTTCTTCCTCCTTTTCCTTCAGTTATCTACATCTGCAGTTCTCCGGATGCCTTCAGGAATCTGATGCTTTTGGCCCTGGATGCTGGCCTGACTGGGGAGGACTATGTTTTCTTCCACCTGGATGTGTTTGGGCAAAGCCTTCAGGGTGCTCAGGGCCCTGTTCCCAGGAAGCCCTGGGAAAGAGACGATGGGCAGGATAGGAGAGCCCGCCAGGCCTTTCAGGTGAGTGCTGAGATTTGGAGCCCAGGTGTAGGACTCTGAGCTATTGAAACATCATTTCTGGGCACTTTGCCCCTATGTATCTGAAATAATTCCAGAAAACGGGTTTTTGATAGTCTTAGAGCTGAACCATGCACTTCATGAGATTTAGGGACTTCAGAGTCCGGAGGCTAAACAGATAATTTCATAGGCCTGAAGCAGGAGGATACTGAAGACCCATGGACCAGACAGCGCTTGAATCCTTTTGCTCAAGCACAGGGGCCGTCTCATGCAGGACACAGGGCTCCATTCGATCTTTGTCTCATTTATTATTTATTTTGTTTTTTGTTTGTTTTGTTGTTGTTTTGTTTTGTTTGAGTCAGAATCTCTCTGTGTTTTCCTGGTTGTTCTGGAACCTATCCAGACCAGGCTGGCCTCAAACTCAAAGATTCTCTTGCTTCTGCCATTCAACTTGATCCCAACCTAAACAGGCTGGTCTGGGAGATGGGACCCCAGATGACTCCAGGATACAGGAAGGACTGGAGTCAGCTCCTACCATTCCTCTTTTCAATGATTCCTTCCTTAGGCTGCCAAAATTATTACTTACAAAGAACCCGATAATCCTGAGTACTTGGAATTCCTGAAGCAGCTAAAACTCTTGGCTGACAAGAAATTCAACTTCACCATGGAGGATGGCCTGGTAGGGGGGTGGGAGGGCAGAGGGAGGGTCCTAGGCTCCTCCAGTGCGCCTCTCCAGACCCTAATTCATGGCTCTCTGTTACTCTAGCCTGCTCTCTCAGGCATCCCAGCATCCAGTCTCCCCTTTCTCCCTGCCTATTATCTGTATCTCTCCTGACGGTGGAGGGGGAGCAGTGGCAAAATTAACCCTTGAACCTAAAGTCCTCCTCAGGGAAATGCATGTGGCATATCCTGCCCTATCTGCCTAGCATGGCTCAGAGTCGGGAGAATTAGAGGTACAAAGTATCTGTGTGGACTATGGTTGTTTTCTCTATCTCCTTACAAGCTCTCACTACCGCCCCCCTCAACCCAGTTCCCTGCCCACAGCGCTGCACTTTGTCACTCTGAGCCCTTTATCTATCTGCCCTGCCTGAGCTCTGCTTGCTTCTACAGAAAAATATCATCCCAGCATCCTTCCATGACGGGCTCCTGCTCTATGTCCAGGCAGTGACAGAGACTCTGGCACAGGGGGGCACTGTCACTGATGGAGAGAACATCACTCAGCGGATGTGGAACCGAAGCTTCCAAGGTCAGGGCCTAGAATTAAGTGGAATGGGCTGCTTTGGGGCTGGAGGTGAGATCGGAGCCCCCTCCCCCCGGTTGTCCCAGCAGGAGAAGAAGCCTGTTACCCAGCTCTGTCTCCTAAGTTTCATAAAAATTCTGCATGCTGAGTCTGCATGCATGCACAGTTGTCCTTTTCACCACCGTGCAGACATCCACACTAGTGTCTACATCTCTGGAAATCGGGGCGGAGGGATGGAGGAGGGGGTGGGATGAAGTGAGGCATCTCTGAGCCTCCATTATTTCAAAACACAGCCTTCACCCCCCTATGGCCCTAGGTGTGACAGGATACCTGAAAATTGATAGAAATGGAGATCGGGACACTGATTTCTCCCTCTGGGATATGGACCCCGAGACAGGTGCCTTCAGGGTAAGTTCACACCTACACCAAGGAGACAATGCCTAGCAAGAATGGTGACTCATTCTCCTAACCCCACAGTCCACCCCACAGCCCCTCCCGGTATCTGCTTATTCTTTGGACAGCTATGAGATACTAAATAGGGCAGGCTGAACTCCTCAGTCTGGGAGCAAAATGATGAGATGCACAGACTTCCTCCCTCACAGAACCCCAGGTCTGAAGAAGGAATATAGAGTCAGTCTCTTGAGTTCCTAAGACAGGTGGGACCCTATCCTAGCAGAATGCATGTGTACAGCTGTGTAAATGTAGCAAGGACAGGAAGGGACAGGGGTCAAAGCCACCAAGATTCAAATCTACCAGTGAAGGCCTTCCGGAGGGGACATATAGGGATTAGGCCTGGAATTATTTCTGTCTTGCAACCAATTCCAACTTCTTGAATAAAGGGATTTCCAATGGGGTTCCCTATGGGTGTTTTGCTGCAAAGCCTTTGAGTGTTCAAGGGTTTTGCCCCATAATGCCATGGGCATGGGTTTGAAGACTCATGGATAGTCACAGCAGGAACCTAGTGAGTACTTGGTAGCCCAGATGAGGGTCCTGGAAGTAGACGGGCAAGCAGGAGGCAGGATGGTACAGGAGGCTACAGGCACTTACCTCCCACCTCCCCCGTTCTCCCTCAGGTTGTCCTGAACTTTAATGGTACTTCCCAGGAGCTGATGGCTGTGTCAGAACACAGATTATACTGGCCTCTGGGATACCCACCTCCTGACATCCCTAAATGTGGCTTTGACAATGAGGACCCAGCCTGCAACCAAGGTGACAGGCCCATGATTCCAGAATCCTATGTGGAGCCACTGCCTCCTCCCCAGGGGAGTTAAACAGAGGCTTCTTGGCTCCGGACTTGACTGCCCTTCCTTTATCATATCAGTCAACTGACTACTAGATGACTCCTCCTTCCTAATGTCTAACCCCAGTCTCTCTTCTACAACTTGGACTCTCCCCACAGACCACTTTTCCACACTGGAGGTTCTGGCTTTGGTGGGCAGCCTCTCTCTGGTTAGCTTTCTGATCGTGTCTTTCTTCATATACAGGTAAGTTAAGGCACAGGGGTGCTAGGTGAGAAGGGAGCAGGAGGAGAGGAGGCCTGGGAGGAAACCCAATGGGGGGAAGAATACTTCTTTCATTTCCTCCGTGAGGAGGCAGAAGCTCCAGATTGGAGTCTGGAAAGCATGGATCAGTTAAAGCCATAAAGTAGCTGGGAAGTGATTTCAGAGCAGAGCGGATGCTGATGTGGGACTAGCATCCTTTGCTGGGACCAGATAGAGAGCAGTAGTTCAAAACCTTCAGGTAGCTGGGCAGTGGTGGTGCAGGCCTTTAATCCCAGCACTCAGGAGGCAGATGCAGATGAATCGGTGAGTTCAAGACTAGCCTAGTCTATAGATAGTATGGACAGCCAGGGCTACACAGAGAAACCCTGTCTCAAAAAACGAAAAACAAACAAACTTCAGCTACTGACTTCAACTAAAGGAGTTGGTTCTGGATGACAATTCAGCTGAGAGCTAGGTGCTGACGCTAAAAGAAGGTGAGCGAGCCCACTCCTGGCCTCTGGTGCATGGGGAAATGAAAGTACAGAGCAGGATAAGGAAACAGGAAAGAGGGGGGAAGAGAGCAGTGCTGACTGAGCATGTGTGCCAGGCACTTCCACACTCAGGACACTGCATCCTGTAATAATTAAGGATGAAGTAGAAGCTGGGTGTGGTGTGCATAGCTTTACTCCGGCACTCGGGTGGTAGAGAGAGGTGGATCTCTGTGAGTTCAAGGCCAGCTTGGTCTACATAGTGAGCTCCAGGACAACCCAGGCTACATAGTGAGATGTCTGTCTTATTTAAAAAAAAAAAAAAAGATACAGAGGCCTCCAGTTTCCAAAGGAAGGAACTGAGGTGACTTCTCCCTGTCGGGTAAGATCCCCTGTGAGTTAGAATTTCCCTCAGGCTCCAAGCCCCAGCTCTCAGCTCTGAGAACAGGATTCCTTCAAGCATCCCTTAGCATGTGGGGTGTCCTGGGGCTCTGAGGGCTGAGGAGCACCCCACCAGGGCTCGGGGCTCAGATGCAGGCTTCACATTCCAGGAAGATGCAGCTGGAAAAGGAGCTGGTCTCAGAGTTGTGGCGGGTGCGCTGGGAGGACTTGCAGCCCAGCAGCCTGGAGAGGCACCTTCGGAGCGCTGGCAGTCGGCTGACCCTGAGTGGGGTGAGGACACTGCTGTCTCTGGAGGATGGGGATAGCTGAGTGCCAAGAGCAATGGCTGATGAGTTAGCGGAAGCTTCTAGATGAGGTGACTCACCCGGACCCAGGACTTGGGTGGTTAAGATAGGAAGATCTTGCTGTAAGTCTGAGGCTAGCCCATCCGTCTCTCATAAAACCAGAGCCAAACAAAAGAACAGGCTAACCCCCAGCTCTGCCTTCACTTGCTCACTCTGACATTGTCTTAAGTGAGGGTTGCAGTTACAGCCTCTGTAACAAGGCCCTCTCAAAGGTCAAATGACATAGTCTAAGTAAGCACGCAGGTATGAGTCTAATACACTACACAAAGGCGGGTGGGAGCTGGCATGGGTAGCTTACACCTGCAATCATTACTACAAGTTCCAGGGCAGCCTGAGCTAAAGAGTGAGAGCCTCTCTCTGCAGGGTAAACAGATAAGGGGCAGTGTGATTGAATCTAGAACTTCCAGGATGCAGAATGACCTCTGGGCTGACCAATAGATGACTATTGTTCATCTCTGTAGCGAGGCTCCAATTATGGCTCCCTGCTAACCACGGAGGGCCAGTTCCAAGTCTTTGCCAAGACAGCATACTATAAGGTAGGTCTGGGGCAAGATTGTAGAGTGTGCTCTGAGGACTAAGAGATGGTTCTGAGGTGGGCTGCCAGGGGACAGGGGTGGTCCCAGGGCAGGGGTGGGCTTTTAGAAGCAGGTAGAGAGCTGGGGTCATGGATGGGTTTCAGAAGCAGATGGGAGTCTCAGGTCATCTCCTGAATAATAAGTTTCCATTTCTTGCTCAGGGCAACCTCGTGGCTGTGAAACGTGTGAACCGGAAACGCATTGAGTTGACACGAAAAGTCCTGTTTGAACTTAAACATGTAATTTAGGGGAACAAGGCTGTGGCTTGGGAAGGGCCCCATGGGTACTCCCAAGAGAGTCGGCCAACAGAACTTGATTATGGAAGGATCTATACATCTGGGATGGGCCCTTGAGTCTTGTGGGTAGGAAAAAGGAGATCAGTCATGAGAGATCACTGGGTCCTCCAGGGTCCAGACGGGTTGTCCTCATAGGTACAGCCAGGAAATCAAGGGGTTAGGGAGCAGATGCTGAGAAAGAATGTTAATCAACACATGACTTGGTGAGGTATGAAGCCTCTGCCAGGCCTTGATGCTGCCCCCACTTGCAGATGCGGGATGTGCAGAATGAGCACTTGACCAGATTTGTGGGAGCTTGTACCGACCCTCCCAACATCTGTATCCTCACAGAGTACTGTCCCCGTGGGAGCCTACAGGTGAGCGGGACAAGAGGGAGTGTGTCGAGAAGCCCGGGGTTCCAGCCCTGGCTCTTACCCCATTGATCACATGAGCCCAGATAAGCTTCCTCTTTCTGGCCATTCTTGGCCTCTCTGTAAATGGGAGTTGGGGGCGGGCATGGCACTACAGCAAATCCAAGTGTCCAAGCTTACGCCAGTAGCTCCCTTGTACCCTCCTCCTACTCCCAGGGGGGTCTGACTCTTGCTGCCCCAGCAGGACATTCTAGAGAATGAGAGTATTACCCTGGACTGGATGTTTCGGTACTCACTCACCAATGACATTGTCAAGGTGAGTCCAGAGGAGCTCACTGGATGCCAGGCAAGGGCTGGGCATGGTTGGAAGTCACGAACCCGAGCCCTCTCGCCTTCCTAAATATTCCAGGGAATGCTCTTTCTACACAACGGGGCCATTGGTTCCCATGGGAACCTCAAGTCATCCAACTGCGTGGTAGATGGACGTTTTGTGTTAAAGATCACAGACTATGGGCTCGAGAGCTTCAGAGACCCGGAGCCAGAGCAAGGACACACCCTCTTTGCCAGTAAGTCTGACTCTTGACCCTAGGCCTCTGCTGCCAACACAGCTCAGAAGGGAAACTGAGGCCTAACCTCTGCATGACTTGGGTATACCTCTCATCTGCAGGCTCAATCTTCATTGGTTAAAAAGGAGGTCAGACCAAGTGGTCACTGGTTCTCAGCACTGTGCCGTGTGCACAGGAGTCCTAGCTACACCCTTGATCCCTGATTATCTTAAACCATATGACAGCTTATTTTCGCAGCCTTCTCAGATTATCACACCATCCTGTCTTACTTTTTTTTCATTTAAATATTTATTTATTTATTTCCTGCATAGGAATACATCATTGCTCTCTTCAGACACAGCAGAGGAGGGCATCAGATCTCATTACAGATGATCGTGAGCCACCATGTGGTTGCTGGGAATTGAACTCAGGACCTCTAGAAGAGCAGTCAGTGTTCTTAACCACTGAGCTATTTTTCCAGGCCCCCACCCCTGTCTTACTTTTATTATAGCATTTATTACCCATGAAATATAATATTCATTTGCTAGTTTTTCTTTTTCCCATCATAATGTAAAGTCCCTTATCCCTTCTATGACTCCCAACCTCTGATCCACAGAAAAACTGTGGACTGCACCTGAGCTCCTGCGAATGGCTTCCCCACCTGCCCGTGGCTCCCAAGCTGGGGATGTCTACAGTTTTGGTATCATCCTTCAGGAAATTGCCCTAAGAAGTGGGGTCTTCTATGTGGAAGGTTTGGACCTCAGCCCAAAAGGTGAGGATCACTTGGCCTATACCCCAGCCAATCTTGATGAATCTACCACCAGAGAGGGAACCTCTCCAAACACCCCTACCATTCCTTCTGGAGTGGGGAGTCAGCCACTATCCTTTGCTCTGTGGCTGCTAGTGACCAGTCCACTCTGTGCTCTGGTCTGGACTTGTCCCACCTAGACAGGTCTATCCCAGCTGGTTGCCCAGCTAGGCTTGCCGCTCTTCAGTGCGTGCCCCTTCCACACAGAGATCATTGAGCGTGTGACTCGGGGCGAGCAGCCCCCATTCCGACCTTCCATGGATCTGCAGAGCCACCTGGAGGAACTGGGGCAGCTGATGCAGAGGTGCTGGGCAGAGGATCCTCAGGAGCGGCCACCCTTTCAACAGATCCGCCTGGCGCTGCGCAAGTTCAACAAGTTAGTGGTCTCTCCCACTACAACCACTGTAAATCCCACACTTAAATCTTCTTCTACAGTGGCAGCCCACAGAAGCCACCACAGCCTCAAAGGCATCTGCATAGCTGGATGACTTGGCTGTCCCAACAGCTCCTTACCATTCACTACTCCTTCCTCTGCCAACATTGATACCCCACACCCTTTCCTGCCCACGGCCCTGTACTAACCCCCAGACTTCCATCTCTTTTTTCCAGTATGCCCACCGGCTAGTTCTCCCACTCATGTCTCTCTGCTGCCTGTCACTATCCTCAGCTCACCCTGCTTCTCTCCCTCCCCACCTCCTTCAAACTCACTTGTGTTCAATAAGAATAAGTAAGAACTCCAGCTGGTCAGAGAAGCAGGTAGATGTCTGTGGGTTCAAGGCCAGTTGTTCTTTTCACCTAAAACCCCTGATAATGTGAATAGATCCAGCTATGGCTACCTAGAGAGACCCTGTCTTTAAGGGTGGGGCAGGCATGGTGAGTGCCTGAATAATGTGGGCACTGCCAGGAAGAACCAGTCATCCCATCTCATCTCATCTGCTCCCCCCGCCCCCCGCCCCTGTAACCCATGGCCCTCAGGGAGAACAGCAGCAACATCCTGGACAACCTGCTGTCACGCATGGAACAGTACGCCAACAACCTGGAGGAACTGGTAGAGGAGAGAACACAGGCTTATCTGGAGGAGAAGCGCAAAGCTGAGGCCCTGCTTTACCAGATTCTGCCTCAGTGAGTTCTAAACTCTGCACGCGCGCGCGCGCGCGCGCGCGCACACACACACACACACACACACACACACACACACACACAAACGTATAGCCCTGTCCCCATCCCATCTCACCTCTTGGTCTCTACCTGCCCTCTCCCCTCAGCTCTGTGGCTGAGCAGCTGAAGAGAGGCGAGACAGTCCAGGCTGAGGCATTTGATAGTGTTACTATCTATTTCAGTGATATCGTGGGCTTTACAGCTCTTTCAGCAGAGAGCACACCCATGCAGGTAAGCCGGGGTTCAGCCACAGGCAACAGGCCAGGTAGGTCAGCTTGGCCACCTGGTTAGTACTCTCCACTTGTCCCTGGTGGGAGCCCTCATTCACCATTTCTCTTGGCTTCCTTTGCCTTCCAGGTGGTCACCCTGCTCAATGATCTGTACACCTGTTTTGATGCTGTCATAGACAACTTTGATGTGTACAAGGTGAGGTTATGAGTAGAGACAAGAAAGACAGGCAGACATGGACAGTCAGAAAATGTTCAGAGGGATCCTCTGAAACAAACAAAACAAAACAAAAAAGGCCAGGCATGGTGGTGCACACCTTTAATCCTACCACTTGAAGATAGATGCAGGGAAATCTATGAGTTTGAGGCCAGCCTGAGCAAGTTTCAGGACAGGACCCCATAGCTACACTCAAAGAAACTCTGTCTTGAAAAAACAAAGGAGAAGAAGGAAGAGGAGGAGGAGGAGAAAACAAAGACCAAGAACATGGGCAGAAACACACAGGGGTGGGGGGAACCCAGGAACAGACAGAGAAACGGGCTGAGGCTGAGTACATTGACAGGCCAGTTGATAGGCACAGAATGTAGGCGGGTAACGCAGGCAAAGCTTGTCCTTTATTCTCCCCCGCCCCACAGGTAGAGACCATTGGTGATGCTTACATGGTGGTATCAGGGCTCCCAGTGAGGAATGGACAGCTCCATGCCCGAGAGGTAGCCCGAATGGCACTTGCACTGCTCGATGCTGTACGCTCCTTCCGCATCCGCCATAGGCCCCAGGAACAGCTGCGCTTGCGCATTGGAATTCACACAGGTCTGACCACGGAAGGCCTCCGGAGGCTGAAACTCAGAAACAAGTCCGAGACTAAACCTTTATCCCCTGTCTCTCTCCACACACCCTGGGACCACATATCCCAACTCCTACCTCTTCTGGGGTGCTCACCTCCTCTGACTTCCCTGGACTCTGTTCCTTTCTTTTCCCCTCCCAGGTCCCGTGTGTGCTGGTGTGGTAGGGCTAAAGATGCCCCGATACTGCCTCTTTGGAGACACAGTCAACACAGCTTCAAGAATGGAGTCTAATGGGGAAGGTAGGATGGCCCTCCTGAGGGAATGAGAAGGGTGACTACTTAGTACATCCGGCTGCTTCTATCTACCTAGTTCCTCAGCTAGCTCCTGCCTTCTCTCTGCCTGCCCTCATTTCCCTATACATGTATCTACCACATTGTAAATCAAGACAATTGGTGTGTGTGTGTGACACATGGGGTTGAAAACGCACTAAGCCCACCTTAGCCCCAAAGCTTAGTTAGCTACAGAAGTGTTCTCAAAGCATTTTCTTTAGCTTACATCTGAGCAAAGCACTCTAACACAATTTTTTTAAGAGACTTTAACAAGTGGCCTAACACTGAGGTATGTGATATAAGATATTTATATTCTTTATTTTAATGTGGATCTCATTAAGCAACTCAAGCTGGCCTTGAACTTATAATTTTCCTGATGTTGTCTCCAAGTACCTGGGATAACAGGCCTAAGCTACCAGCTTGGGAAACAAAGTCTATTTAATAATAATAATAATATTATTATTATTATTAATTGTTTGTTTAATGTACTCATGCACCCACAAAGATAGGTGTTTTGCTGGTGAGGTGGCTCACTGGATTAAGGTGCTTGCTGGCCAAGCCTGGTGACCTGAGATTGACCCCTGAGACCCATACGGTTCCAGGGGAGATTGGATTCCACAAGTTGTCCTCTGACTTCAACACATACCCACATGAATGTATGTACACATACAAAAATGGATAAACATTACTTTAAATTTTATTTTTAAAAACTTTAGCATGCACATTTTTAGTCTCAGCACTAAGGAGGCAGAGGCAGGTATATTTCAAAGTTCGAAACCAGCCTGGTCTACAGAGTGAGTTCCAGGACAGCAAGAGCTATATAATGATACCCTGTCTTGTGAAACAAAACAAAAAACAAATGATCCCCCCAAGTCTGAAAATGTCCTCCCCCACTCACAATAAATAAGTAATGGTAATAAAAAATTTTTTTTAATTATGAGAGAAGGGGCTGAAGAGATGGCTCAGTGGTTAAGAGCACTGACTGCTCTTCCATAGGTCCTGAGTTCAATTTCCATCAACCACATGGTGGTTCACAACCATCTGTAATGGGATCTGATGCCCTCTTCTGGGTTGTCTGAAGACAGCTACAGTGAACTCACATAAAATAAATAAATCTTTTTAAAAAATAATAAGAATACAATATAAAATGCCAAGCATGTAACTAACTGTCATTTATCATTTCTGGGCCTCAGCTCCTCCATACAACAGTAACCCTGTTTCAGAATTGTAAAAGATCTAGCACAATTCTTTGGGTAGGCAGTAGGCATCTAATAAATGCTTGTTTCCACCCCTCCCTTGATCTTGCCCCCTGTTTCCTCTATTTTTGTGTATGTGGTTCTCTCTCTCTCTCTCTCTCTCTCTCTCTCTCTCTCTCTCTCTGTCTGTCTCTTGTTTTGCTTGTAAAACAACCAGCAAGGTTGGGTGTGGTGGCGCAAGCCTTTAATCCAAACCAAAAACAAGCAGCAAGAAGCCCTGGCTGTCCTGGACTTGATTTGTAGACCAGTCTGGTCTCAAACTCACAGAGATCTGCCTGCCTCTGCCTCCTGAGTGCTAGGATTGACCACCTTTGTCACCACCACCACCACCACCACCACCACCCCACACACACACACACACACACACACACACACACACACACACACACACACACACACACACCGGTGGAGACAGACAGGCTGACCTGTCTTTTCACTCTAACTGCCCAAGTGCTAGAATTATAGACAGCTCCCTGCTATATTTGATACATTCAGTAAAGTCAATAGTTACTAAGCAGCTACCGAGTATCAGGCTGAGAAGGCCATATGACCCTCACCAGAGCCTGTTGGTAAGAAGCCAGCCCTAAAAGCCCAAAGAAGTGCGGTTCAGCTGATATCCTTTGCACCTATGTTTGGGGCTGACTGGTAGGAAAGAACGTCTCTCAGAGATGAGTCTTCACAGAATACCTTCTCAAAAGTGGGTCAGCAATAAGGGATACCACGAAGACACAGGTCAGAGTGAGAGTGGCTTTAGTGGGAACAACGGGTCCTCAATGGGACAGCTTGGGCAGACCTGCCCTAGATTTCAATTCTTCAGCCATAACAAGAGAATACTGATCCACGCAGATGGTACATTCCTGTAATCCCAGCACTTGGGAGGCTGGGGCACTAGGATTCCAAGTTTCAGGTTAGCCTTGGCCAGATGAAACTGTTTCACAAAAAGGTGTGTGTGCTGGTAAGGTGGAGTGTCTAGAGAGATGGCTCACTGCGTAAAATGCTATTCAAGGATGAGGACTTGCATTTGACTCTCCAGTTGGGCATAGAGCCATGTAACCCCAGTGCTGCAGGGAGGGACATGCAGAGAACAGGTCTGCAGGCAGATTCCTGGAGTTCACCGGCTAGTCAAGGCTAGCCCAAACAGGGAGTTCCATAGTAAGCCCAGGCTCAGCGAGAGCCAGGGTCTAACAGTAAACTGGAAAGTGACGGAAAGACACTCAAAATTCACAACTCTGCCTCCAGGCATGTACACATGCATACATGCATGCATACTAACACACACGCACACAGTAGAGGCAACTAACTGATCCCAACAACTTACATAGTGTTTCCTGTGTGCCACTCTGCATTTAGTACTTTGTGAGTGCTTTACTTGCTTATTTGAGGTGCTTGAAGTCTACCTCAGACGAATGAGAGTGGAGTTAAAGCCACAGACAGCACCCACCCTTTTGAAATGAGCACTGTCGTTGTAGACCTTTGACAGACTAGGGAGACAACATTTATTTTAGTTATCTGAGTTAGTCCAAGCTGAACTCCATACTGAGTTGGAGCAGCATCTGCAGTGTGGGTTCCTAACCAGTGCTGTACGCCCCCTCGGGAGCTGGGTAAGTCTCAAAAGCAATTCTGTGTCATAGTGTTTTTCCACAGTCAAAAAGACACTCTGTAATCCCTTCCCGTATTGAGTCTCATCTGGCAATTGATGGCTTAAAAAGTGTCCATTGAGCTGAGAAGATGACTCACTCCAGAGAGTGCACGCCCAGCAGGCAGAAAGCCCTGGGTTCAATCCCCTACCTACCGCACAGAAACCAGACTGCTGCACATGGAGGCAGGAAGGTCAGGAGGTCAAAGTCAGTTTAGATAACATGAGCTCTTCAAAAGAGAGGCAAACAGGGCTTGGATGGGCCAGAGTGACAGCTCAGCAGTTCAGAGCTCTTCCTGCTCTTGTGGAAAACACAAGCGTGTGTGTGGTAAATGTATGTGTGTGTTATGTAGGATCGTCTGGGACTTCCTGAGCTAAAGGAAGCAAGTGCCAGCCATGCATCCCGCCATGCATCCTGTGTTCCCATCATGCATCTGCTTGTCCCCTGCTGCTCCCACCCCTGGCGTGCTCCTCACCTTCCTCCCCTGCTCTCTCCAGCCCTCAGGATCCACTTGTCTTCGGAGACCAAGGCTGTGCTGGAAGAGTTCGATGGTTTTGAGCTGGAGCTCCGAGGTGACGTGGAAATGAAGGTAGAGAAGGACACTTAGATCCCGGAGGATCTCCCGGCCACTCCCGTAACTTAAATTCCTCCAGTGATTTGGGCCAGTAGGTGTGCTGTTCCCTAACCAACCTCCTCTTTTTATTTTCTCCAGGGCAAAGGCAAGGTTCGAACCTATTGGCTCCTCGGGGAGCGGGGATGCAGCACTCGAGGCTGACCTACTGCCCTGCTATTCCTTGTCACCTCCCCTCCCTGTGCCAGCAATGACACGGGTGTCCAACTTCCGCCTCTCCCACAGCAGCTCAGCCACTGTGGAAAGATTAGGGACCTAACCAGCGCAGTCATCAGATGTGACCTCTGAGAGAGGATGGAGATGGTGGGGACTGGAGGGGGACTCCTAAGTTTATAGGGCTGACTGAAATACCCAGTCACTCCCGTAGCACATGCCCCGCCCCCCCCCCGCCCCCCCACTCAGCTGCCTAGCAGACAGTGATTCCTTCTGCCGCCCTCAACTTAGCTCCACTGTGACTTAGAGGGAGGGAAATTGCCACCTGAAGGAAAGAGAAAAGAGATTCTCGGGGTTTGCAGGAGGCAGGCAGTCCTGTGTCACAAATACTCCCCTCACTCCCAGTCCACCACCTGCCCCACCGACTTCCCTTCCCACACAGTGCACTGAGGAGAAGAGAGGCATGGGGTTGCCTTGCTTCTCCTATGAGCAAAACCCATTAAAGTCTTTATTCCTGTGACACAGTCTCTTCTTGGGAGAGAGGGGATTTCTGGGAAACAATCATGTTCTTTCTCTTCCCTCTACTTCCAAAAGAGTTACCTTCAACTTTGTTTCTTTGTTGTTGTTGTTGTTACTAATTTTAGGCTTTTTTTCTCTCTCTCTGGGATAGGGTTTCTCGTGTGTAGACCTGGCTGTCTTGGAACTCACTCTGTAGGTCAGGCTGACCTGGAACTCACAGAGATCTGCCTACCTAGTGCTGGGATTAAAGGCATGTACTACCCCCGGCCCCCAGCTAAGTTTACAATTTTAATTGAAGAGACCACAGAATTCCCAAGAGCTAAAAATTTTAAAGAGTCCCAACAAACTTTCGTTTATATGGGTTGTGTCTGTTGATACTGGCCTTGTTAAAAATTAAAGCAAAAAGAGGGAGGCCTATAATCCCAGCCACTAACTGAAACTGATACAGGAACACCAAAGGTTCAAGGCCATCCTGGGTTACAAAATTAGTTCAAGTCCATCCTGGGCAGTTACCTCAAAACAAACAAACAAACAAACAAAAAACAATGTTTTGAGATGTTGGCTCACACCTGTAATCTCAATATTTTGGAGGCTGAGTCAGGAGGACTGCTGTAAGGCTACCCTGGGCTACATTCCAAGCCAGCCTGAAACTTTTTCTCAAAAAAGTCAAATAAAGGGATTGGGATGTAGTTCAATGGATAGAATGCTTCCCTAGGGTGCTTGGAACTCTGGGTACCTCAAGGAGGCAGAGGCAGGAAGATAAATTCAAGGTCAGCTTTGGCCACATAGTGACTTCAAGGCCAGCTTGTGCTATATGAGGCTATCTTTTTTTTTTTTTTTTTTTGAGACAGGGTTTCTCTGTATAGCCCTGGCTGTCCTGGAACTTACTTTGTAGACCAGGCTGGCCTCGAACTCAGAGGCTATAGCTATCTCAGTGGTAGAAGGCTTGCTTAACATGCACAAAGCTCTGTATAAATTCTCTATGTTACTGAAAAGAAAATACAAGTCCTTAGTTACTTATATATTTAATTCTATAATAAACCTTTTACATGTTAAATGTATTAAACTATTTTACAAGGGCTTTGTTCTGTTTTGAGGTTTGAGACGGCATCACTTTGTAGCCTAACCTGGCCTCTTGAAGTCTTGGCGCTCTTCCTCCTTCAGCTTCCCAAGTGTAGCAATTAGAGATGTAAGCCCCATGCCTGGCTTTAGCAAGGACCTTCTTGGGTTTTTTGTTTGTTTATTGTCTTGTTTTGGTTTGGTTTTGAGACAGGGTTTCTCTGTGTAACCTTGGATGTCCTGTAGACCTGCCTGGCCTCGAACTCACAAAGATCCACCTGCCTCTGCCGCTCGAATGTTGGGATTAAAGCTATGAGCCGCCACCACCTGACTCTTGTTGCATTTTAAATAAATGTGTGCTCAGAGGCACATGTGTACAGAGGCCAGAAGACAACCTCTAATGTCACCCTCAGAAACACCATCCACCTCTTTAATTTTTTTTTAGATTTATTTCATTTTATGCATGTTGAATGTTTTGCCTGTTGGTATGTCTATGCTCACATGTGTGCCTGGTGCCCCTAGAGCCAGAAGAGGACAGTGAATCCACTAAAACTGGAGTATCAGATGGTTGTGAGCCACCATATGGGTGCTGGGAACTCAACCTCCATCCACCTCGGTTATGAAAGTCTCCCCTTAGCCTGGAGCTTAACAATTAAGGCTCCACTGGCGGCCAGTGAGCTCCATCTCCGCCCCCTTCCCCCATGCTGGGATAAAAAATGCAGCCCTTCCGCTGTCAAGGCAAGCATTTTACAGAGTGAACTATCTCTCACGCTAACAAGGGCATTCTAAAGAGAACTGAGCCTTTTCCGTGGAAGACCATGATTAGTCTGGGCCACTGCCTTGATTCAAGCAAAGGCACTCACAGGCTTATTCTCACTGTTTCCACACTCCTGATACAAAAGTCAGCACAGTCCAAAAGGAAACTAACGTGTTGGTGAAACTCTTGGGTCTCCTAGAAGCGTATTGTGAGAACTGCTGCTTTACCTGATATAGAGCAGGAGAACATAACTGGTACACTCTGACTCACAGAGGCCTGGGAGCCAGGAAGTAGGTTCCCGTCTCCATTTTTGGCTTCTCAGTGCTCAAATATCAGACCCTGGGCCTTGCTTGCCCTTAACAAGTGCTCTTCCACCACGCTATATTCCCAGCCTGGGGTGAAGAGGGTAGATCCCTTGAAACTGGAGTTACAGATGGTTGTGGACCACCACATAGCTGCCAGAAATGGAACCCCCATCCTGTAAAAGAGCAGCCAGTGCTCTTAATCACCTGGGCTATCTTTCCAGGCCAGCATGGAGCCTTTTGATTTTTCCTTATTTTGTGTGCATTTGTAGGGGACAGGCTCACATAGTTCACAGCATACATATGAAGGTTGGAAGACAACTTTCAGGGTTCATTTCTCCTCTTCTGCCAACAGCCTTTACCTGTTGAGCCATCAGACTGGCCCTTAGGAATGGATCCCTTCAAAACTCAGCTGTGATGTGGGAGTTAGGACACTCCTCTTCCTTACACTCTCCCATGCTGGTATGGGCAAATCTGGATTTGCCCAGTGTCCTGCAACAGGGCTGGAAATGCCCTGCACTTGGCAGAATGTTTGCCTAGCATGTGAAGGCCCAGGCTCCAACTCTGACACTGCATAAGTTGGTCGAGTGTGGTGATCCAGGCCTCTAAGTCCACCATTCTGGAGAGGTAGAAATCTTTTTCTTTCCTTTTTTTTTTTTTTTTTTTTTTTTTTCCTCGATACAGGGTTTCTCTGTATAGCCCTAGCTGTCCTGGAACTCACTTTGTAGACCAGGCTGGCCTCTAACTCAGAAATCCACCTGCCTCTGCCTCCCAAGTGCTGGGATTAAAGGCATGCGCCACCACTGCCCGGCCAAAAATCTTTTTCAACTATCAAGTTTGGAGGATAATAACCAGTCAACGATAAATAAATAAATAAATAAATAAATAAATAAATAATAAGCAAGCAAAGTCTGAATCCTTCTTTCCCAAGTCACCTAACACCTTCCTAAACAATCAGGCAAGAATGTCAGGGAGAGGTGTAGCTTTGCTTCCCCCGCAGAGAAGGAAAGTGCCAGACATTTCTTCAGTACTATCCATCAAATGCAGACAGGCCTCTGCCCTGACCTCCACAGGCCTCTTCCTGGAGACTGGGCCAAGTAAACATGGAGGTAGGGTGGAACCCCAGGGGCGTAGAGATGTGGCTACCAGGCAGTCAGTACTCCCACATACACCAAAGGTGGCTTTGAAGGTCAGATGTGATTTACTGAGCGAGGGCGCTTATGAGGTCGGTGCTTGGATGAAAAGCTCAGGAGAAACATAAAGAAAGATGGTCGCCCTGGCAACCACAGCACGCTCAACTTTCTGTGGGCCCTGGTACCCATTTTAGCTCCCAAGCTCAATTCCACCTCCCAGGAACTGTAGACAGCCCCCTAATGAGAGGCTATGATGTAACTATGGGGACCTAGGAGGTGATACTCGGGCATGAGCCATCAGAGAGACTGGCTTTGGGGAAGAGAGACTGGGATGAGGTAGGGAAGGGGGTGGGGAGCTAGATGACTGCGGAGCTCCAGCAAGACAATTCTAGGAAACTGCCGGTCAGATCCTTCCGGGGCAGCCGGGCTCCAGCGGGCACTAGGAGGGGAGGGGATTGGGAGGGGGCCCAGTGGAGACGCCAAAGGAGTAGATTTCTGCAACCCCAGAACTTTCACTGGAACTGAGATTTCCTTCCGGAGTTAGGCCCCAGAAGCCAGGAAGAACTGGGAAAACCATTACTGAGGGGAAGGGGGCGGGAGAGGGTAAGCAAGACCGCCCCTCCCCCAAGCGGGGGGCTCCCGCCCATGTGGGAGGGGCTGTCTAGCCTCAGCGTTTCCTGGGTTGTCCAGCCCAGTGGGTTAGGAGGAGGGGTGGAGAAGGGCTGCAGGGTTTCCCTGGAGTGTGGTTTGTGTAATAACAAAAGCAACAATTGGCATTCGGCTGTGCCTTACAGTTGACAAAGGCTTTCACATACACTATCTCATCAGATCACATGACGCCCCTGACCGGGGAGGGAAGACCAAGCAAGCCAGTAGAGTAGGAAGGCGCAGCAGAGATCCAGCTGTGGGTAGGAGGACCCACAGCTCCAGCAAGGCCAGGACCTGGAAAAAACAGAGCTGACATAAGCAGACAAATATCCTCCCCCACTCCCAGCGGCTGTTTTCTCTATGTCAAAGAGCTCAGCTCCGGTAATTTTTCATAGTGGTACGTTTAATAATATTTCTGCAAAATAATTTATACCTTTAGGAACAGATCTATGAAATCTAATTAATGGCAGAGACCAATTTTGCGGCCTTAAAGACGTTTGTAAATTAAGACGAAGAAAATACTTTTAAATTAACCATTAAAAAATGCCTTTCAAGAAGATTTACTCTCTCTGGGTTGGAACGCAACTAAAATGAAGGATTGAGATGCTGATAAATTTGGTGTTGCACAAAATGGGAATGAGGAGGGTCACTAAGGAGGGCGGGCGGGCGTGAGACTACATTTGCTGGAGGACACAGCCCTGCTGTGTCACTAGCAGCAGGAGGAGTTTCCCCTTTAGGGACCTCCATTCAATAAAAACTAGATCCTTGACTACTCCACAAGAAAGAATTTCAAGATAAGCCAAAGGGAAGCAAAGTTAGTGAGCTTATTACGTAGAATTATATAAGAAAAGGACCATATGCAATCTGGTGGCCCAAGACATACAGGTGTGAGGCTACTGTTGGCTGTTTTTACAATGACTAGCCAGATGGCGGTGGCCCAGGTTTTTAATCCTAGCACTTGGCACTTGGGAGGCAGAGGCAGACAGATCTCTGGGTCATAGGTCAGGCCTAGTCTACAGAGTGAGTTCCAGAATAGCAGGAACTACACTGAGAAACCCTGTCACAAAAAAAAAAAAAAAAAAAAAAAAAAATGGCAAGACTGGAGCGATGGCTCAGCGGTTAAAGAGCACTGGCTGTTCTTCCAGAAAACCTGGGTTCAGTTCACAGCACCAACATAGCAGCTCACAACTGCCTGTAACGACAGTTCCAGGGCATCCAACACTCTCACATAGACATGCATGCAGGCAAAACACCAATGCACATAAAATAAAACTAAAGAAATAACTTTAAAAAAGAAAGAACTTTTTTAAATGTTTTTTTTTTCTTTTTTCTTTTGGTTTTTCAAGACACGGTTTCTCTGTATAGCCCTGGCTGTCCTGGAACTCACTCTGTAGACCAGGCTGGCCTCGAACTCAGAAATCCACCTGTCTCTGCCTCCCGAGTGCTGGGATTAAAGGCGTGCACCACCACGCCCAGCTACCAAAATGTTTTTAAAAATTAAAAAATACATACATACACATATGTGACACATATATACACATCAAATACATACATCAAATTTACAACACAGTTTAAAGATTAGGTAAAGCTTGAAATTTAAAGTTAAAAGTTTAAAATATATGATTTATTTTATTTTATTTTACTTGGGTTAGAGACAGGATTTCATGTAGCCCAAGATGACCATCCACTTCTGATGCCCCAGCCTCAATCCCTCTCAAATGCTGTGATTACAGGTGTGTGCCATCTCGCCAGTTTGTATCATGCAGAGGGTAGAACCCAGGGATTCATACCTTCTAGGCAAGCATTCTGTTAACTGCACTGCAGTCTCAGCCCTACTTTTTTTTTTTTTTTCTTTAAATGATTATTCTGGGTTCTGGAGAGATATCTCAGTGGGTAGAGTGCTGAGCAGGGACTGGGCACCCACTGAAAGCCTGGGGCAGCAGCACTCATCTGTGAATACAGTAGTGGGGCTAGAGAGGGGCTCGCTGACCACCCAATCTAGCCAAAGTGACAGTGATCGAGTAGGACACTTGATGTCAGCCTCTGCTAACACTGTATGCACTGTTAGCATACAGTGTGCCTGAGCAAGCGTGTGCACATACTACATGCAAAGACCACAAGAGAATTCTGGGCCTGAGGATGTGGTTCTGTCCTAGAGTGAAGGTTTAGCGTTTGTGAGACCCTGGCGTCAACACAGAACTAGAGGGAAGAAATTTCTTTTGTAAAACAATTGTAGCCGGGCGGTGGTGGCACACGTCTTTAATCCCAGCACTTGGGAGGCAGAGGCATGAGGATTTCTGAGTTCAAGGCCAGCCTGGTCTACAAAGTGAGTTCCAGGACAGCCAGGGCTACACAGAGAAACCCTGTCTGGAAAACAAAACAAAACAGAACAAAACAAAAAAGTCAACAAAAAAACAATTGTTAGGTAGTTTGGGTGATTTAACTAAGAGTGGCCCCGCCCCATAGGCTCATAAATTTGAGTGCTTACTCATCAGAGAGTGAGATCTGAGAAGGATTAGGAGGTGTGACCTTGTTGGAGTTGGGATAGAGGAAAATGAATCACTGGGGGCAGGCACTGAGATTCAAATGTTCAAGCCAGACCCAATGGCTTCCTCTTCCTACTACCTCCAGACCCGGGTGTAGGAGTCTCAGCCACTTCTCCAGTACCATGTCCGTCTGCATGCCACCATGCTACCTGCCATAATGATAATGAACTAACCCTGTGAACTGTAAGCAAGCCCCAATTACTTTTCTTTTTTTTTCTAGGAGTTGCTATGGTCACGGTGTCTCTTAACAGCAATAGAACACTAAGACAGTGGCTTTATGGGGTACAGTTTAGATTTAGGGGTGAGAGGACTGGCACTACAGCCAAGCTCAAGCTTACTAACATTCTGACCCTGAGTAGGAAGCATGGTTTGCTGATTTTAACATCCTCATCTGAGATTTAAAAGCGAAAACAAAGAACAGCTCATTGTCTCTGTGGACAGATTTGACCTTATTAGCTATGGTGAAGTTTTCTGACTGATAGTCGGGCAGGAAAGGCAATCTAGGTTCCAGAGTGATTGTTTTTCCCTTCCTCACATCCCTCTCATTTGCCCTTCTTTTGATCCTGTACCTGGCTCAGGTTTCATTCCACAAGGAAAAGAGGGAAAGGGTGACAGGAAGTGGCTTACTTAACCTCTGTCACACTTGATTCCAGCCCACTGTTAGAGAAGAAAAGTCTCACTCTCATTCCACATACACTGGTTCCAGTGAGAGACATGAACACAGAGATTGTCCTTTTAGAAACTTTGCACAGACTCTGTAAGTGGGGCTGGAGAAATGGCTCTGTGGTTAAAAGCACTTGCTGCTCTTACAGAGCACCAGGTTTCAGTTCGGAGCACACACATGGCAGTTGTAACTCCAGATCCAGGGAGTACTTTGGCCTCCAAGGGCAATGTGCATGTGTGGTGAAGAGATATACATTAAGGCATACACACACCAAAAAAAAAAAATTTTTTTTTTTTTTTTGGTTTTTTGAGACAGGGTTTCTCTGTGTAGCCTTGGCTGTCCAGGAACTCACTCTGTAGACCAGGCTGGCCTCGAACTCAGAAATCCACCTGCCTCTGCCTCCCAAGTGCTGGGATTAAGGGTGTGCGCCACCACCACCCGGCAAAAAAAAAAAAAAAAAAAAAAATTGTGGTTTGGGTTTTTTGTTTGTGTTCTTGTTTGTGTTCTCTTTTTCTTTCTTTCTTTCTTTCTTTCTCTCTTTCTTTCTTTCTTTCTTTCTTTCTTTCTTTTTTTTTTTTTTTTTTGGTTTTTCGAGACAGGGTTTCTCTGTATAACCCTGGCTGTCCTGGAGCTCACTTTGTAGACCAGGCTGGCCTCCAACTCAGAAATCCGCCTGCCTCTGCCTCCAGAGTGCTGGGATTAAAGGCATGCGCCACCACGCCCGGCTGTTTTTGTTTTTTGAGACAGGGTTTCTCTGTGTAGTCTTGGCTGTCCTGGAACTTGTTCTATAAACCAGACTCGCCTGAAACTCAGAGATCTACCTGCTTCTGCCTCCCAAGTGCTAGGATCAAAGGTGTGTGTCATCACTGCCTGTACTCATTAAAAAAAGGTGTGTGTGTGTGTGTCTGTGTGTCTGTGTGTCTGTGTGTGGTGGTGGTGGTGGTGGGGCAAACCTTTAATCCCAGCACTCAGGAGCATCTACAGATCCAGCTGCAGGACAGCCAACATTACACAGGGAAACCCTGTCTAGAAGAACCAAGAGAGAAAGAGAGAGAGAGAGAGAGAGAGAGAGAGAGAGAGAGAGAGAGAGAAGGGGGGAGAGAGGTGAAAAAAGAAGGAAGGAAAATATTCTACAAATGAGTATATTATTATATGTAAGTACACTGTAGATGTCTTCAGACACTCCAGAAGAGGTCATCAGACTTAGTTACAGGTGGTTATGAGCCACCATGTGTTTGCTGGGATTTGAACTCAGGACCTTTGGAAGAGCAGTTGGCGCTCTTAACCACTGAGCCATCTCGCCAGCCCCTTATTTATTTATTTATGTTTTCCTTTTTTGAAACAAGGTCCTCCACATAGTCCTGGATATACTGGAACTTGATATGTAGTCTAGGCTAACCTCAAAATCAGAGATCTGCTTCCCAAGAGTTGGGATTAAAGACATGTACCATGGGCTGGTGAGATGGCTCAGTGGGTAAGAGCACTGACTTCTTTTTCAAAGGTACTGAGTTCAAATCCCAGCAACCACATGGTGGCTCGCAGCCACCCATAATGAGATCTGATGCCCTCTTCTGGTGTGTTTGAAGACAACTAAGGTGAACTTATAATAATAAATAAATCTTTGGGCCAGAGCAAGTGGGGTGGGGTTGGCCAGAGCAAGCAGAAGTCCTAAATTCAATTCCCAACAATCACATGAAGGCTCACAACCATCTGTACAACTTCAGTGTGTACTCATATACATAAAATAAATAAATCTTTTTAAAAAATGTTTGTTTGTTTGTTTGTTTTTTAAAGACACTTACCGCTATGCCTGGCTTAAGATTTATTTTATTTTTAATTATGTGTATCTGTGTGTGGATATCTGCACATGAGTATAGATGCCAGAAGAAGCCAAAAGAAGATTTCAGAATTCCTGTAGTTAAAGTTACCTGTGGCTGTGAGCTGCCTAACATGGCTTCTGGGGATTGAACTCAGGCTGTCTGCAAGAGCAATATTTATTTATTTTATTATATTTTAATTTTTTAGTGTAGAGAGACAGGTCTCTCTACATAGCTCTGGCTTTCCTGGTACTCACTGTGTGTATGAATCTGGCCTCTAACTCACCAAGATCTGCCTGTCTCTGCCTCCTGAGTTCTGGGGCTAATGGCATGTGCCACTATTTACTCTTAATTCCTGGGCCACCTTTCAGCCCCAAGTATATCCCCTAGAAACTGTGGCAAACCTTTGAATTGATGCTACTCCCTCAGTGTACTGCTTTGGACAGTAGATGGTCTCTGTTGGCTATTGTTTGTACTATGATCAGATCAGTGTGCCATGTCTCAGCTCACCAATTCCCAGCAGGCAAAATTAAACAAAAGTACCATTTAAATGTGAATACATTAATATTTCTCTCCCATTGTACTCCATAAATTGTTACTTATAGCACTTGTACATACATAGATAGTAGACAGTGTGGTGGCTTGAATCAGAACAGCTCCCATAGAGTCAGATATTTGGGTGCTTAGTCACCAGGGAATGGCACGATTTGAGATAATTAGAAGGTATGGTCTTGTGTGTGTGTGGGGGGTGTCACTGGGGGAGGGCTCAGAGTTCTCAAAAGCTCACTTCAGGCCCAGTCTCTTGTCTCTCTAACAGTGGATCAGGAGGTAGCTCTCAGCTATTGCCCCAGGGTCTGCCTGTGTGCTGCCATGCTTTCTTGTAATGATAATGGATTAAACCTCCCGAAACTGTAAGCAAGCGGCCATTAAGTATTTTCTTTTATAAGAGTTGTGTTGGTTTCTCTTCATGGCAATAGGACGGAGACTAAGGAAGTATTATTAGTTTCCAGTTGATATGGTTGTAGGTTCAGAGATGAAATATATATGTTTACTGTCATTGTTGATGTGGTTGTAGGTTCAGAGATGAAATATATATGTTTACTGTCATTGTGTTTTTATGTTTGTTTGTTTGTTTGTTTTTTCAAGACAGTGTCTCACATGTAGCCCTGGCCATCCTGGAATTCACTATGCAGACCAGGCTGGCCTTGAACTCTCGGGAGATCAGCCTGCCTCTGCCTCTGCTTCTAAAGTGCTGGGATTGAAGGTATGTACCACTACACCTCATGTTTGTTTTTATCTTTTTAAAGACCATAATGGTTTTTTTTTGCATACATTATAATATCTGCTAATGTTATACTTGTTGGGGTGGTCCAAAATGGGGTCACCTAAGACACCAAGATGGATGACCCATGTGGGAACCAGCCCCTTCCGGGAAATGGAACATTCTGTACTTCTTAGAATCTGCTGAGCCCTTGTCTCAGAAGAACAGCTGGACCATAACCTCCTGCTATACTAATGGCCCGTCCCATCCCCAACCCCTCGTAAAATTTGGTTTATTGCAGTCCCTTTTGCCTGCCTCAGTTCCTTTTCCTTACTGCTCTCCCAACAGTTTTCCGCCAGACTAAAACCACCCTATAAAACCCAAGCTCTCCTTTGTGACCAGGCTGTTCTCCCTTTTCTTGGGCCCAGCAGTTCCTACTCTGAATGAAGCTTTGCCTTTCAGCCTCAGCACATCTCTCATGGTCTGGTTCTCTAGTCAAGTTACACAATACTAAAATATGTTTTCATAAAAACCTCATCTCACCCAGACATACTGGTGCATTCAGAGGCAAGCAGATCTTTGTGAGTTCAAGGCCAGCCTGGTCTATGTAGTGAGTTCTAGGACAGCCAGAGTTATATAGTGAAATCCTGTCTAGAAAACAAACCAAAAATAAATAAATAAATAAATATTCATTTCTATTTAAAATCTATTTTAAGATTTGTCTTTATTATTTTTAACTATGTATATGAATTATGATTTGAATGAGAATAACCCCCATAGGCTCATATATTTGAATGCTTGATCTCCAGTTAATGGAAGTATTTGGGAAGGATTAAAAGAGGTTTGGCCAGCCGGGAGTGGTGGCAGACACCTTTAATCCCAGCACTCTGGAGGCAGAGGCAGGCAGATTTCTGAGTTCGAGGTCAGCCTGGTCTACAGAGTGAGTTCCAGGACACCCAGGGCTATACAGAGAAACCCTGTCTCAAAAACCAGAAAAAAAAAAAAAAAAAAAAGACAATGTGTGTCTGCATGAGGGTATGTACACATAAGCACAGCTACCATTGGCGTCCAGAGGCAAGCGAAGTCCCTGGAGCTGGAGTTACAGGTGCTTTTGAACCTCACCATAACCAAACTCCAGTCATCTAAAGAGCAGAAAATGCTCTTAACCATCTCTCCAGCCCTACAAAGATTTTTCATTTTTTATTCATATTTTAGTATGTGCATGGATGTATCGGTGCATGCTTATAGAAATCAGGAGGATTGGTTCTCACCTTCCACCATATGGGTTCCAGGCTTGGCAGCAAGAACCTCTATGGACTGAACCATTTCACTAGCCCCTCATCTCTACATTTTGTGAAAATAAATAAATAGTCCTAAATATAGAGGTATTATGAATATTGGCACCACTTCTCTGTTACAGGATATCTGAACCTGTTTCTAGTTATGGTGTGGCTCAGCCCTTAGCACACACCTTTAATCCTTTCCGGCTGGAATATAGACACACCCATAGTATTCACCTTTAATCCCAAACAATGAAAATAAAATTAATTTGTAGAAGGAATACCCATATTTGAAAGTGATGTCTAGTTGAGTACCAGAAAAAGTAATGAATCAGAGGCAGATTTGACAGAATGTGACACACCCAGTTCTCATGAGAAGAGAGAAAAGGGAAGCTACTTAAGGGTCAGTACAGTACATGAATTCAGGGGAGCTTGTGGAAACAATGCAGTAGAGTTGAGAGGGAGAGTGGAGCACCAGAGACAGAGAAGGAGGTAGTGTTACAGAGACACATTGAAAAGAGAACAAGCTAGACACAGGTAAAGACAGAATAAGCAAGAGAATGAGAGGAGCCTGAAGATTAGAAAGGATTGCTAGAGTTAGTTTGAGGCCAAGCAGAGCAATTCAGAGGCTGAGAGAAAAGCCAGGTTAAATAAATCAGCTGGGAGAGGAGTTTGAGCTGAGTTGAACCAGTCAGTCAGAGTTCAGAAAGAACTAGGCCTGGGTGAGCTTATTCAGCAGTAAGTTTCAGAGGCCGAAAACATTCTAGGCTTAGATTAGACTGTACAGAGTCTAGGAGCTCCCAGGACTAGGCCTAGGTTAGCAGACAGAGGCAGTAAGCCTCAGAGACAGTTACTACTTGTGAATAAAATCTACTTTTGCATTTCTCACTAACTGGCACAGTGTCTTACAGAAGGAAATGGCTCAGTGTGTAAAAGTCTTTGCCCTATAAGCATATCACCCATGTTTGAACTGCAAAACACACAGAAAATGCTGGATACAGTGGCCTAACACACCATCTCAGCAATCCTACAGTGACATAGAAAGAGGAAACAGTAGAATTGGCTGGAAACTCACAGGCCAGCTGGCTTGGCACATACAGTGCCAGCAGCAGAAACAAGAGAGACCTGGCCTCAAAGCAAGGTCGAAGAGAACTGACTCTCAAAAAGTCATCCTCTGAGATCCACACATGTGCTGTCCAATGTGAGCATCCCCCCCCCCACGCACACACACACATACATATACTCTAAACTGTAAATAAAAATGTTAGCCCACTCTGTCAGCACAGACCAAATAAAAATGCTAGCCAGCTCTTGTTTGTTTGTTTGTTTGTTTTTCGATACAGTAGCCCTGGCTGTCCTGGAACTCACTCTGTAGACCAGGCTAGCCTCGAACTCAGAAATCCGCCTGCCTCTGCCTCCCAAGTGCTGGGATTAAAGATGTGCACCACCACGTTGTTAGCCAGCTCTGACAGCATGGTCATCTTTGGCTAGACACAGAGTTTCACAGTCAGCCTGGGATACAGGTAGAAGGAAGAAGCAGGAAGAAAGAGAAGAGAGGGGAAGACGGTAAGAAGAGCTGGAAAGAAAGAAAAACAGAGAGGGGGCACATAATCATTCATGTGATCTTCAGTGAGAGGAAGGAGAATGACCTCAAAATCTAGACGTAGGAGGAAAAGCAGAGGTTGTGTAGCCTATCGTACAATCAGGTCTTAAACCCTTTGTAAAACAGCTATGAAAAATCTGGGTGGGGTGGCACACTCTACTCCTGACTCGTGGGAGGTGAGGGGTCAGAAGTTCAAGGTCATTCTCAGCTACATAACTAGCCAAGAAAACAAACCCAAGGAAATAGCTGTGGTTTTCTAGGTTATATTGGAAATTTCCAGGAGTTTCCAGTTATAAGGTCACGGTTTTGTTTGTTTTGGAAGATTCAAACCCAAGGCTGCTTTGCAGCTTTGTAGCTAAGGATGGCCTTGAACTTCTGATTCCCACCACCACTGGACTGTGTGCACCATTATGTCCTGTTTCTTGTTTGTTTGTTTGTTTGTTTCAGTGCTGGTGATGGCTCTGTGCAAGCATCATACTGTTTTTCAACAGCTGTAACTAGAATATTCATCCTTAAGTAGATACTGCAATCCTTAAGAGTTCCTCTGGAAGAAATCTTTTTGTTTATAGAAAATAACTCTTTTTTTTTCTTTTTTTTTCTTTTTTTTCTTTTTAGTTTTTTGAGACAGGGTTTCTCTGTATAGTCCTGGCTGTCCTGGAACTCACTCTGTAGACCAGTCTGGCCTCGAACTCAGGGATCTGCCTGCCTCTGCTTCCCAAGTGCTGGGATTAAAGGCATTCGCCACCACAGCCCAGCAGAAAATAACTCTTAAACCAGTGTGGGGGCACACACTTTTAATCCCAGCACTTGGGAGGGAGAGGCAGTTAGCTTGAATCTGAGGCCAACCTGGTCAACACTGAGTCCCAGAATAGCACGTTCTTGAACACCTCTCCCCACCAAAAAAAGTTTTACTCCTATGCCACTATTTAAAGAAAGTATTCTTGGGGATGGAGAAATAGATTTGTTGTTTTTCTGTTTTTCAGTATTGGATATTGAATTTAGGGCATCACATGGTTGGACAATTGCCCTACCTACCAGTGAGCTATGTCCCAGCCTGTGATAAGCTTATAATATAATTTCTACTTTGCAAGTTGAATATCCTGAAAAGTATTTTGTAATATCACATTCTAAGAGGAAATAGAAGATAATTCAGCTATTCTTGTGCTATTACAGCAGAGTTCAATGACATTTACTTTTCTGGAGGGAATTACTGGGAATTGAACATAGGACTTCTTCACCCAGGCTAGGTAGTCACTTCCTCTACCACTGAGCCTTGGTCCTTATTTTATACCAAATCATTGAGAAACAAAACATAGGAAAAATAAAAAAAAAATACCTATAATTTAAAAAATAGAATAAACCTCTAATCTCCACACTTAGAAGGCTAAAGCAGAAAGTTTTTTTGTTTTGTTTTGTTTTGTTTTGTTTTGTTTTGTTTTTTGAGACAGGGTTTCTCTGTGTAATCTTGGCTGTCCTGAAACTTCTTCTGTACATCAGGCTGGCCTTGAACTCAAAGATCTGCCTGCCTTTGCCTCTGGAGTGCAAAAAACAATACATAAATAAACAAATGTCAGAGGGAGAGCTCAGCTGGCTACTGTGCATGCATGAGTATCTGAGTTTGATCACTTGCTCCCACGTTAACAATGGGGCATGGCAAGAAGCTTGTGACAGACGCAGTGCCAGGGAGGTGGAGGTTGACAAATCCTTGGGCCTGCTGCTCAGCTGCCCTAGCCCAAACACAAACCCTAGGTTTCTACAAAACAAAAACCAAAAATAAAAAACAAAACAACAACAATACAAAACACAATGTGGATTGTCCCTAAGGAATAACACCAAACACATCTGAGTGAACACATGCTTGCTTAGGCACTATATATATATATATATATATATATATATATATATATATATATACACACACACACACACATATAGGCTCTAGAAACCCAAAGTCCACTCCTCGCACTTCAGGACAAACAATTTTTACATTGTTCCATCTCTCCAGCAATTCACTCCTCTTTCTTCCTCTTCCTTTATTATTATTATTATTACTATTATTATTATTATTATTGTTTTTTTTTCAAGACAGGGCTACTCTGTGTAGCCCTGGCTGTCCTGGAACTCACTCTGTGGACCAGGCTGACCTCGAACTCAGAAATCTGCCTGCCTCTGCCTCCCAAGTGCTGGGATTAAAGGCGTGCGCCACCACTTCCTGAGTGAATGCAGCTTTGCAGATGGAAGGCAAGCACCCCAGCGCCAGCCCCCACTACACTATACAGTGCTTATTTAAAGATGCTATAAAGCACAATTGTGGTGGTGCACACATGCAGTCCTAACTCTTGAGAGGATCAGGAAAGTCATCCTTACCTACATAGGAACAAGTGTCTCAAAAAACAATAAATGAATTTTTAAAATTAAAAAAAGCACATGGAAGTTCCCTGGCAGGGCATTTACCTATTTTGAATTCCTGAGTTCAATCATCAGTACCACAAACAAACCCAGTACACTTCAAAAAAAAAAAAAAAATGGAAAGAATATTCAGTATTATACATCTTTTTTCCTTCCTTCTTTTCTTTTTTCTTTTTTTTTTTTTTTTTTTGTTTTTTTGAGACAGGGTTTCTCTGTGTAGCCCTGGCTGTCCTGGAACTCACTTTGTAGACCAGGCTGGCCTCGAACTGAGAAATCCACCTGCCTCTGCCTCCCGAGTGCTGGGATTAAAGGCGTGCACCACCACGCCCGGCCCTTTCTTTTTCTTCTTTCCATCCAATACATGTGTCCCGGTTATATTAAGCTATTGTAATGACTTGTTTGTAGTTCCGAGGCTGAATCAGTCCTTTACCTAGAAGTTATTCAAAGCTTACTCAGGAGGATTGTAGAATGCCAGAAGTGTATTTGGAGATCGGCCAGTCCGGGTCTTATTTTATTTGTAATTAGGATACAGAAGTCCCTGGGAGGCAGAAAGAATGCCACAAAAGTGAGGCCAGCTTGGGTTCAAGAGTGCTTCACTCCCAAAACAGTAGCTATGGAACTTGGAATTCTTCCAAGGACATTGTTAACAATTTACCTGCCCACTGGCCTTGAAAATGGATAGTGCAGGAAAATAGGCCTATATCTACAAATGGGGGACGGAAGGGGAACATGAATTTGATGGGCCAGCTTCCCACGTATTAGGATGGCAGGCATATATTACCACACCCACCTTAGAGCTGTGGACAGCAATAGGCTCATACGCCTAAAAATGAAAAGTTCTGTTGAGAGACGCACGGTAAAAGAACTCTCATACAATCAAGCCCTACTATGATCACAACAAACCACAACTCTCAATGGATTGTGTGTGTGTAAATACAATAGGCTTCAGTGACATTTGTCAGTCCCAGAGTCTCAAAAGACGAGGTCCCATCACTTAGTAAACTGTGTTAAAGCGAGTGCTGGTACGATTCTAACTATTTGGTTTGCACTAGAGAATCAATGCACTTTTTTTGTTTTCAAATTGTTACTAATAATTGCACACCCAAGAGCTCATACAATCGGCCGCGTGTAGCATTTTTAGTTCAGGAAGTAGCTTCAGACCCTGAGGGCGTTTGCTACGCGACTGCGTAGGGGTTGGGACTCGGCAGCTCCTTTTCCTGAATAGACACTTATGGGCTAGGTTTCCATCCTCCCAGCCTACTACCCAAGGACAACGTTCCGAACACCTGTAGGGAGTGGAGCAAGAGGGAAACGTCGCGCATGCGTGTTGGCGCGCGCAGGCGCAGCCCGGCTTTTTCCGGATCGCCCAGCAGTAGCACCCACTCCGTACCTCCCGTCCCGCCTCCAGATGCAGAGGAAGGATGCGATTGGGCACACTTGTTGCCCGTCAGACCAGACTCAATTCTTCTCCCTACAATTGGCAGCCCGGGAAAAGGCCAGTCCGCCGTCGTCGGCTTACTCCTTAGAGACCTGGCGCCACCGCGGAAGCCGCTATTGGCGGACGCCCGGGACCGCGACTGCTCACTTCCGGCGCCGGCGACGACTCTGCCCGCTCGGGCACTCTCAGCCTCCCCCGCCCTTCCACCATGGCCGCCTCTGTGTGGTGTGGGGAGAAGCTGGTCCTCCCATAGCGCTCCTGCTGCATCCTCACCCGCTAGGGGCCGGATTCCAAGGAACCGCGTTTCCCAATCCCGCCGGGAAGGTTTCCCACTCCCAATTCAGGGCCAGGACTCCTTCCCACGCCTCGAGAGGCAGAAACTTAGGGTTTCCCCTCCTTTCAGGATAAGAAGCCAGAGGGTTTCCCCCTCCACTTCTGCAAGGGTGGCAGCCTTGCCTATCTCCCTGCAGGACACAAGACCCTTAGTCTACCATACTTCTGCGCAAAAGCTTTGCCCCAGCCCGGCCACTCCTGAGGGAGCATCTAGAGAACCCGCGCCTTCCCCCTCCGCAGGAGAGGAGGCAAGAGTGCGGAAAGCCAGGCCTGTCGGCCTCCCTCCCACTTGTTCCTCTTGCTCCTCGTCCTTGGCAAGCCAGAGTTCTCCATTTCTAGGACTTAACACCCGTCTACTCCCTTGACCTCTTCTGGTCTCTTGGCTGCAGCCATGGAGTTACAGAAGGGAAAGGGGACCGTAGCAGCTGCTGCATCAGGAGCAGCGGGAGGTGGAGGAGGAGGAGCGGGAGCAGGAGCCCCAGGAGGGGGGAGGCTGCTACTTTCAACCAGTTTGGATGCCAAGGATGAGTTAGAGGAGGTAGGTGTGGGGGGTGGGGAAGGGAGTAAGGAATTGGGTTGAGGAGGGATGCTGGATCGCATATGGGGTGGGGGTGGGGAGAAAAGGCCTTCAAGTTTATTTTATTTATTTATTATTATTATTATTTTTTTTTTGTAAGGCAGAAACATTGCTCTTGCTTCCTGCTTCTGGAGGAAGAAGTGTGGGTCAATTTCCTGGACAGGTTGCCCTAGTAACAGCTGCCGCTATTAAGAAAATGGGTGTGAGGGGTGTTGGTTACAGAAGGGATGTAGCATCAGTACTGACCAAAGTTATTTTCATTTCTTCCCACATACACACCAATAGCTATCTAAAATATCCACCCTATTTGAGAGTGTTAAGTTGAAAAGTATATATGTGTTTACAGGCAGGTGTCTGAGGATTGGCAACTTCCTACAGACTTGGCCCCTCTTCTTAGATGGTATCATTGACTGTGTGTGGATACAGACACTTGTCAGTGATTTTAACCGAGCATTTATAGAGTGAGTGAAGACTTACAAGTAAGTAGTATCTAGTTTGGTAATATCAGTCATAGCAGTGGGGTGAGCCAGTATATAGGGGACTGCTTTCCTTAGTACCAGAGAGTACATACACACACGAAGGAGAGGTACGGGAGGCAGAGGCAAGTGGATCTCTGTGAGTTTGAGGCCAGCCTGGTCTACAAAGAGAGCTCCAGGACAGCCAGGGCTACAGAGAGAAACCCAGCCTCAGAAAACAAAACAAAACAAAACAAAACAAAACAACGACAGGCAGACACAGAACATGAGTGAGGAGGCTTGTCCCTTCCTTTTCTTTGCTTGGTCTCACCCTGTGCTTGACTAACTAGAGATGATCTGTGTAGCCACTTCCACAACTTACACACAGGAAGACGTACTTAGGATGTAGGACAGACGGAGGCATGATTGTTGAACTGTTTGTAAAGCCTAAAGCATTCAGTTCCATGGTTACCCAAGGATAGGGGGAGGAAATGAACAGGCCCTGTCCCCTCACTCACAGGCTGTTTCCCTGACACTATGTCACAGTCCTTTATCACATGCCAGAGTAGGCAGGTAAACTCAGAGTTGAAAAAATGTGAGATTGCCTTGCGTGGTGGTTCCCATCTGTAATCCTAGCACTTGGAAGGTTGAGTCAGGGAGAAAGAGAGAGATAGACTGAGAATATGAATGAGGATGAATGGTGAGTGTGTAGAGAGTTCTAGGCTAGCTGGGGCATCATTAGCTAGATCTTGCCATCAGAAACAAAAGGCAGAAGAAGAAGATACAGTAGATCGCAAGATGATGGCACATACACACAAAAAGAAACTTTATGGGCCTGCACTAGAGGCAGAGGAGTATCTCTGAGTTCAAGGCCAGCCTGGTTTACATAGCAAGCTTTAGGACAGCCAGGACTACAGAGACCCTGTCTCAAAAGAAAGCAGTGAACTTGAACCAAACTGGTCTTATAGCAACTGTGTGGTTTATCTGCCAGCAGACGTCTGGCTGGCTGGAAAGTGAGTTATGTTTTCATTGTATAATTCTATAAGCATTTAGACAAGTTTGCTATTTCTGTTCTTCCTGCTCCTCCTCCTCCTTTTTCTTCTTCTAATCAAGAAGGCATAATTAGAAATGTAAACAGTACTTCTAAGCCAGGCACGGTGGCCCAGGCACAGGTTTGTAATCCCAACACTCCAAAGAGACTGAGGCAAGATGATTGTAGGCTCATGACCACTGTGTCACCTTGTCCTACCCAGCTACATTTTTTTCCTGTTTCAATTAAAACTTTGTGTGTGTGTGAGTGACATATGTATGTGGTGTGCACATTCTGAAATGTATGTAGAGGTCTGAGAATTATCTTTATGGGGTTGTTCTCTCCTTCAATTTCTTGCAGGTTCTGCAAATTGAACTTGGGTCACTATGTTTCTACAGCAAAGCTCTTTATCTGCTGAGCCTCTCTGCAGCTCTGTTTTATTTTTCAGATAGTATCTAGTAGTTTGTCTAGTCTGAAACTTCTCTCTCTCTCTCTCTCTCTCTCTCTCTCTCTCTCTCTTCCTCTTCCTTCCTTCCTTCCTTTCTAAGACAGGGTTTCTCCGTGTAGCCCTGGATATCCTGGAACTCACTCTGTAGACCAGGCCTCTAACTCAGAGATCCGCTTGCCTCCCAAGCACTGGTATTAAAGGTGTGCACCACCACTTTCCAGTTACATCTGGAACTTAACTGTGACCACTTTGACTGTCAAGTATTGAGCCTGGTATTCTAGCACCAGAGCTCAGAGGGTAAACAGTCAGTAGGTGACTGACTGTCTCTGATCCTTCCATCAGAGCAGCTGAAAGACAAAGGATTCCAAGGTTGGATGAGAGTCTATTGATTCTTTTTTTCCTTCCTTCCTTTCTCTATTTCATTCTTTCTTTTCCTTCCTTCCTTCCTTCCTTCCTTCCTTCCTTCCTTTTTCTCTCTCTCTCTCTTATTTTCTTTCTTTCTTTCTTTCTTTCTTTCTTTCTTTCTTCTTTTTTTTTTTTCCAAGACAGGGTTTTTCTGTGTAGCCCTGGCTGTCCTGGAACTCACTCTGTGGACCAGGCTGGCCTCGAACTCAGAGATCCACCTGCCTCTGCCTCCCAAGTGCTGGGATTAAAGGCGTGGGCCACCACTGCCTGGCCTTAAGTAGTTTTTCTTACATTTTAAGACTCTGCGCCACCATGCTTGGCTGAGAGTCTATTGATTCTTATCTCTATTCCTATAGAACCCTATGTAAATCCCTGATTTAGTTTGTGCCATAGGATATAGTACAGCATCCTTTTCTGAGCAGTAAGTGATGTGGCTGGGAAAGATCACAAGAGCGATCAGAAGCCTTTATGTTCTTGCCTTTTTAGACTCTGAGAATGAACTTTCAGCTTCCTAGGGAGAAAAGGGAGGGGTTGTTTGTCTCTGTCTGGTTTCTTTCATGGTGTGTGTGGATGCTTCCAGGGAGTCTCAAGCTCCCCTTCCACACTCCACTTTGCCCTTTGTCCTTTGCATCTTCTTTTTCCAGCAAGTCTTGCTACACTACCCGCCCCCCATGGGCGTGGTTCTGTTATCCCACTAGACCATAGTGTGTAAGGACAAGGCTTCCTGGCCTCTTCTTCCTCTGTGCCTCTCTGAAGATCTTTGCAAACAGAAGTTATCAACACCTGTTGTTGACCAACTGGCCTCTGCTTGTTCTCACTTGGTAATTTTCCATCATAGGACTAGCTGTTTTCCAGGAAACTCGGTCTGCTTTTTTGCCCCTATGTTCATAAAGTATGTTGAGTCTGATAGGAAAATAAGAAGTGTGCACCCTAAAGTTTATCATCTCAAGACAAAGTAATGCCCAGCAAGAAGTCCTGAAAAGGTAGCTGAGGGTGTGAAGAGGTGGTCATCGTTGAACATGATTCACATGCTCACTGGCCTGGAGCAGGAAGCCCTTTACAAAGTCACCCTGGGCAGGGGATGTGACTTTCCTACCCTGGGGAGTGTTTGTTGTATCCCTTCTTCTCTTTGGCCCCATTCCTTCCTTTGAAGACAGAAGTATACTTGACCATCCCAATTCTAGTTTGGGGAGGGAATGAGATAAAAATAGTGCCAGAGATTGGAGTTTAGAACATGTAGTTCCTAGTCTCATGAGGAGTCACAGCCCTGGCTATTCCTTTGCCAGGGAAGGACCAGTCACTTTGAAGTCAGGCCAAAAGCAGGAACTGTGGCCCAAAGAAATCAGAATATCTTAAAGATAGGTCTCAAAGTTAGGTTTGGCAAGATGGATGTATCTCCCCACCATATTTACTCCAGGAAATAACTCGGCATGTCTGAGAAATCTCCAAGGAATGAGCTTTTGAGTCGTTTTTAATTTTTTTGCCCCTTAAATCATCACTGCACATATTCTTGGTGGTAAAATATAGATCATTTCTTGGAGTCTGTAGGGCATTTGTCCCCAGTTTCTCAGAGGATGCAAGAACCATTCCAGTCTCTCTATGCACCAATACAAAGTGGCTGGACTCGGAACCCAGCATGATCAATCATTTCTCCCTGATGTGGGTTCTTGGAGATTGTGCAGGTTGGACCATGGTTTCCTTTTCTGGGCTGCCGACCTCTTAGATGGAAGCCGTGTGTTGTATATACTCTTCCTAGAGTGTACATTCCTCCTGGCCAGGGCAAGGGAAGAGGAGTGGTTAGAGGGACTTGTCTAACTCAGTCTTCAGCTTCACGCATACACTGAGAAGCAGAGAGGCCGCTCTCCCTTCTGCATACTGTCACGGCTGTAGTCATGGTCAGGTAGTTTTAGTACTAGAAAAATGAGTTCCAGAGCTCCTAGAGATGATAAATATTTACTGAGCTCTCTGAGGTGCTGTCATAGAGAGCTTATTCTGAACAGAGCCATCCAGCGAGCAATCGCTGGCAGCTGCATGTGTGACTTCATCTCTCCCAAGAGCCTTCAGAGACTTGGGGAAAGGGTACTGATACCGAGCTATGCATCAGGTTTCCTGTGGCCTTTGAGGGAATGGTCCTCTTCTCACTCTGAATGAGTCCTCATTTCTCTCCTTGTGTGCTGATTTGTTTGTTTGTTTTTGGCTTGTTGTAGACAGGCTGGCTTTGAACTCCTGATCTTTTTGCCGCCCTGTCACCCCGCCCCTCCCCAAGCATGGAGATTACAGACATGCAGCACCAGGAGCAGTTTTAGATATGTATCTTTTGTTTTTGTTTTTGAGATAGGGTTTCTCTGTGTAGCCCTGGCTGTCCTGGAACTCACTCTGTAGACCAGGCTGGCCACCTGGTCTCAGAGAAACCCACCTGCCTTGGCTTCCTGAGTGCTGGGATTAAAGACTTTTTTATATCCAGGAAAAGTCATTTTTTCTGTACTTCTGTTCTTTAAAAAGGAGTGTCCTTATGTTTCTTTTGTCATTGACTTTGTCCACTCATTCAAATTCTGGACTCTACTTTCTATATCCTTAGTGGGCCTCCCTGTTTTTAAGAGTCCATTCTTGACTGGGCACTGACCCATAACATTGACTCAGGCCTCTGAGCAGAACATTGGGAGGAGCCTAGAGAAACTTTGCTTAACCCACAGTCTCATGAATGTTAAATCACAAGAAGAGACTTAGCCAGCATGTAGGGCTTATAGGGCTTTGTAACTAGATTTGCACTCTTGGTTCTAGGACTGTCAGTTAGGCCTCCTTCCTTCTCTGCTCCGCTCCATTGATTCCTCTCCTCCCCTCTGCTCCCCTCCCCTCCCCTCTCCTCCCCTCTGCTCCCCTCCCCTCCCCTCCCCTCTGCTCCCCTCCCCTCTGCTCCCCTCCCCTCTCCTCCCCTCTGCTCCCCTCCCTTCTACTCTCCTCCCCTCCCCTCTCTTCCCTTCCTCCTCCTCTTCCTCTTCTTCCTCACTCTCTCTTTCTCCCTTTCCCTCCCTCCTTCCCCCCTCCTTTCTCTCCTCTCTCTTAGTTTTCTGAAACAGGGTTTCTCTGTGTAGCCTTGGGTATCCTAAAACTTAACTCTGTAGAGCTTCAAACTCACAGAGATCTACTTGCCTCTGCCTCCAGTGCTGGGGTCAAAGGCATGCGCCACTACTACCCAGCTCTCAGAAAGGCATAATCAAGAAGAAACCTTTTACTACTTGGAAACTTACCCATGTCCTGTAGTAGAGGATTTTCTGGAACCTTTAAGGACATGCCACTACTAGAAGTAGTGGCTGGAGGGCTAGAAAGATGGCTGAGTATGGAATAAATTTATGTGCTGCCAAGCCTTATGACCTAATGCTGCTAGTTAACCTGGGATGGATACAGGTGCCAGCAAGACCTAACCATTGGGATAGATGACCCTCCAGACCCTGGTGACTGTTGTTAGTAGAAAGAGACAAGGTTTTAAAAGAGAGAAATTCCAGCCTCAGGTTTTTCCTACCCATACTTTTATGCATGAGCTAAACTAGGTGATAATGGCTCCCAGAGCTCACAGGTCGTGAGAGTCGAGAGTCGCAGCTCAGCTTTCATGTGATTGCACGGTTCCTTTTCACAAGTAGGCACTTGCTATTCATTAGGGCCGAGCCTGCTCACCTGCCCTAATTGGAATCTGGACTGCTTCTGGAGGTAAAGTTGTGAATGTCACCTCCAGGCAGCTTTAGGTTAAGATTTTGGACCTCGCTGTTGGCAACATAATCTACCCTCTGTTTTCTTAACCTTTTTGTTTTTTCAGAAAATATTATTGAGCTGGGTGATGGTCCCACATGCCTTTAATCCCAGCACTTAGGAGACAGAGGCAGGTGATCGCTGAGTTCCAGGCCAGTGCCTGGTCTCTAGAGCAAGTTCCAAGAAAGTCAGGGCTACACAGACACCCTGTCGCAAAAAAAAGCAATAAACAACAAAAATCTATTAGTATTACTGTTCTGTTTTATTTTTGAGACAGGGTCTCACTTTGTAGACCTGGAACAAAGTTAGACCTAAAACAAGACCTGAACTTCAGATTTATATTTATTTTATGTGTATGAGTGTTTTGCCTGTATGGCTGCCTGGGCACCATATTGGTGCTGGGAACTCAATCTGAGTTCTCAGTTTGTTTAACCAGCTCTTGAGCCCCATTACTCTGGGTCTTATCAGGGTGATCACAGACAACCTAAGGACGGTGGTCAAAGGAGAAGCATGTTTGTCTTTCCTCCTTTCTTTCTCATTGTCCCTATTTGTCATTGCCTTAGAGTGCTGCTACAGACCGATTGCCAGCTTGTCATGGGAATCATTGTGGGGGTTTTTTGTTTGCGGTACTAGGGCTCAAGCCCTGGGTCTCAAATATGTTAGGGGTTTATTGCTGCTGCTGTTGTGTTGTGTTTTAAGTTTTCGTTTCATTTGGTGTTATGGGATGGGTCTCATATAACTCAAGCCTGTCTTCAGTTCTTTTTGTAGCCAAGGGTGACCTTGTGTTTCTGATCCTCTTGCCTTGAGTACAAATGCAAATGCTGAGATCTTAGTGTGCATCACTGTTCCCAGATATCTTGTTTCTACATTGTTGTTACTTTGTTTTCAGACATAATCTCACTTTGGAGGTCACACAGGCCTAGAATTTACAGGAGTCCTCCGGCCTTTGTCTCCTGATCAGGGAGTGCTGGCATTACAGGTGTCACACATAGCTTTATCACCGGCTGCACATGCTGGTCTCACTACTGGGCCACATTGCTAGCCCCTTCTTAGTACTGAGACAGGGAATTACTAAGCTGCTTGTGTTGACCTTGGCTCTTTTGATTCTTTTGCCTCTGTCCTCTGGGAGCTAGGATTGTAGGCATACACCACCATGACTTTAGCAAAATGTTTTTTGATAGTTTGTAATACTGAGTAGAAATAAAACAGCCTGCCCATTTTCTGGTGGTGTTGGGAACTGGTTTTTCTCAAACAAACTTTTCTCATGCTAAAGTTTCAAAAGCCATTGGAAATTGTTCATGTGTTGGTACAGACCGGCTTTCTGGCTACACATGCAGCATGCTTTGTCAGTGTCTCAGCAGCATGTAGTACAGGGTGCCTCAGAGTGGGACTCACCAGGGACTCTTAACATGCTAAGCACACGCCGGGCGTGATGGCGCATGCCTTTAATCCCAGCACTCGGGAGGCAGAGGCAGGCGGATTTCTGAGTTCCAGAACAGCCTGGTCTACAGAGTGAGTTCCAGGACAGCCAGGGCTACACAGAGAAACCCTATCTTGAAAAACCAAAAAAAAAAAAAAAAAGCTAAGCATGGGGGCCATGTTAGGGGTGCCATGGAAACTAGAGTGGCCGTAACAGGTTTCAGTGTGTCCTTTTGTTTCTCCTTTTCTTTGCTTACACTTTCTTTCATGTTTTTTTTTAAGGCAGGGTCTCTCTGTGTAGCCGTGACTATCCTGGAACTTGCTCTATAGACTAGACTGGCCTTAAATTCAGACATCTATCTACCTACCTCTGCCTCCTAAGTGCTGGGATTAAAAGCATGCAGAACCTTTGATTGTATCTCAAATTCTTATAAAGTTGGTTTACTCAAGTCAGAAATGAAGACAAGACCTTATGCTTGACTGTTAAGATTCTTAGATTTTAGTAATTTTCTATTTAAAAATTTAAAGAAAATTTATGCAAAGGTTTATTGTGCAGCTCAAGTAGACCTTGAATTCAAAATCCTTCTGCTTTAGCTTCTTGAGTGCCCAAAGTACAAGTGTGCACCCCTGTGTTTGTCTGTTTATTTTGGGGCAGACTCTGACCATGTTGCCTAGGCTATACACAACTCCTGGGCTCAAAAGTCACCTTTCCATCCTAGCCTCTTAATTATCTGGGACTAGCATGTGCACTGCACCTGACTTCCCGGTGGTATCAGTTTGTTTTCCTGTAGCTTTAGTCACTTGGTTAAGAGAACATCCCCCAAGCTATCTACATTTACTGCTTCCCTCTCAAGCTAGTGTGCGTGAGTGTTAGAGACACGTTGCTCTTCCTGGAAGGATCACTGGCTAGTTTTAGCTTTAGTCACGTGAGCAATGGGAGCCTGAATCAGCTCTTGTTGTTACTGTTCTTTCCACATGTGCTAGTGACCACTCTACTTGAAGAGATTTTCTTTTCTTCCTTTCTTTTTTCTTTTCTTCCTTTCTTTTTTCTTTTCTTTTGTTTTAAAGCATAGTAGAAAGATGAATAAGCTTGAATTTTTAAAATGTTCTGGAGACAAAAGTACCTCATTGGCAGTGTTATGATGGATACTTCATTTGTTCTCATTTCTCCCCCAGAGGTTGGAAAGGTGCATGAGTATTGTCACATCGATGACCGCTGGTGTCTCCGAGAGAGAGGCCAATGATGCTCTCAATGCCTATGTAAGTACCATGTCTTCCTTATATGCGTTCTCCTTAGGAAGGCTCTGAGATGCAGACAGGAAAGTGCAAAGATGGTGGCCAGCAGGACTTAAGGGACTAAGTTCACATCTTGGTTCCTTAAATCAGTGTAGAGTGCATATTAGCCCTTGAAAATAGTATGGAATCCAGGCTGGTATCATACTCAAGGCCCTTCTGCCTCAGGCTCCTGAGTGCTGTGATTACAGGCTTGTGCCATCTTGCCTGAGTCATATAACAACTTAAAAGCTCAGTCAATGGCCAGCTGGGTGACTCAAGCAGGTCAGGGCCTTTGTGTGCAGCCTTGGTAACTTTGACTTCTCATTCCTGGATTCTATAAGATGGCAAGAGAGGACCAACTCCCAGGAGTTGTCCTCTGATTTTCTTTGACAGTTTGTAAATTCTTGTCTATTTATTTAGACTTGGTCTTAACCCTGATTTGTAGACCATGCTGTCCTGAACTTACAGAGATCTGCCTGTCTGTTTCCCAAGTGCTGAGATTAAAGGCATGTGCCACCACACCTAGCAAAAAATTTTTCCAAGATTGAAAAAATAAAATCATGGGACCAGCAATATGTCTCAGCAGATAGTGTTACCTGCTATCAAGTCTGACAGCTTGTCTGACCCCCCGGGACAACATGGTGACAGATGAGGTCACTCTAGCAAGTTATCCTCTGACCACCACATATGCAACATGCCCGGCTATAGTTTCTTTTTTTTTGCAAATCATTCTTATATACATTTTAACTTTGACCTCTCTATCAGTCAGTGCAGTTAAATAATCTTAAATAGCACATGTGGGGCTGGAGAGATGGCTCAGCAGTTAAGAGCACTGACTGCTGCTCTCCCAGAGGTCCTGAGTTCAATTCCCAGCAACCACATGGTGGCTCACAACTGTCTGTAATGGGATCCGATCCCCTCTTCTGCTATGTCTGAAGACAGCTATAGTGTACTCACATATATGAAATAAATATGTCTTTAAATAGCACATGTAAGGAATTTATGTAATAGCAGCTGATGAAATGGGCAGTGGGTGAAAGTGTCTGCCTCTAAGCTTGACTGCTTGCCTGAGTTCCGTCCAGGAGACCCACATAACTCACAAGTTAGAAGGGGGAACCAATGTCTACAAATTGTCCTGTGACTTCCAGAGGTACACACAGACCATACTAATTAATTAATGAAGAGTAATGTAGGTAATGCGGTTGGGCTGGTGGATCAGTAAAGTGCCCGCTGAACAAGCATGGAGAGCTGAGCGTGGATCACTTAATACAATAGCAGCAAATAGCGTGGAACCCTGGCCTGGGCGTGGCCTGTGGTGGGGATGAAACGTATAGGCTGGCTAGCTAGCCTAGCCAAATCTACGTGCTTCAGATTGAGTGAAAAACCCTATTTCAAAAGTAAATGTAGAGATTGAGTGAGAAAGATACTCAGCATCCACCTTGGGCCCATTTGACCATGTGCATACAACACACAGGTATTCTATACACATACAATACCATACATATACAAGATAAATTTAAAAAAATTAAATAATGACATGTATAAAAATACTGTAGTGAATCCTATTATTTTGTATGCTAACTGAAAAAAAAAACAGTTTAAAAATAATATAGAGGAATCTCACAGAGTAAATATTTAGGGATTTTACTTGCACACTAGCAGATATTATCTGTGTTGAAGTCCCCGAGGTTGTCCGAGGTGTGGTTGGTGTGGATATCTTGCATTGCAAGATCATCACAACTCCCTCGCTTTTCTCATCCTAAGTATTAACTCTTGTCCTTTCCAGCTCTAGGTTGTTAGAGAAAGTGAGTTTTCCCTTTCCTGCCTCGTTCCTATAAGAGACATAATCATATTTGAGAGTTGATTTTCCCCATTAAGAGTCCTGAGACGGGGCTGGTGAGATGGCTCAGTGGGTAAGAGCACCCGACTGCTCTTCCGAAGGTCAGGAGTTCAAATCCCAGCAACCACATGGTGGCTCACAACCATCCGATCACGAGATCTGACTCCCTCTTCTGGAGTGTCTGAAGACAGCTACAGTGTACTTACATATAATAAATAAATAAAAAAAATAAAAAAAAAAAAAAGAGTCCTGAGACTTCTAGGAGAAAATTGTGCTTGTGCTTCCTACATAGGAGAGACAGCTAATTCTTTCCCTCTCTCACCTCCCAGGTGTGCAAAGGACCTCCCCAGCATGAGGAGATCTGCCTAGGCCTGTTTACTCTTGTCCTCACTGAGCCTGCCCAAGCCCAGAAGGTAAGGCACTGTCTTCTCTCGATCCATGTGAATCTAGGGACCTTTTACTCATTAACTGAAGGTGTGTCACTCTCCTCCCCCTCCTCCTCCTCCTCCTCCTCCTCCTCCTTCTCCTCTTCTTCCTCTTCCTCCTTCTCCTTCTTCTTTTTTGGTTTTTCAAGATAGGGTTTCTCTGTATCCCTGGCTGTCCTAGAACTCTCTGTAGACCAGGCCAGCCTGGAACTGACAAGAGATCCCTCTGCCTCTACCTCCCAAGTGCCCAGCAGTCACACTCTGGATAAGCGCTGAATCCCTGTGTTCTCTAAATGTGTTCTTAAGACCCTTATTCTCAGTGAATTCATTAGTCTCTGGCTAGAGTCATTTCTGTACCCAGATACTAAAGCTAAAAGGCAAGAAAAAGCAGTTGGAGAAAAAGAAAACACATGACTGTTAAAGTTTCAGGTCTAAGACTACGAAGGTCAAAATTGGCATTTATTTGGGGTATGGAGGAGATGGGGGACAACCAAGCCCACAGGAGCTCTCATCCAAAGAAAGAGGACCTGTAGTCTGTGGCTTCTGCTTTGACAAAGGAACAGAAAACAGGCTTAAAATGGTAGCATGTAACCTTTAGAGTAAATGACTTAATGTAATAATTAAGAAGACTCCGGACAACAGTGGAGCCTGGCTTCCTAGAGTATTGCCAAGAATCAGCCTGGCGTTTTGGTAAACAGAAGAGACTCCAGTGCAGAAGGCTCAGGGCCAGGCGGGATACTTTCAGCGTCTGTTCTCTTTGTAAAACTAAGTCTTCGTTTGTTCAGATTGCTCCTTCCAGCAACTTTGTATCTTTGGAGTCCTGGCATACTGAGTTAAAGTTTGTTTGGATCTGGCTGGATCCCTCTGACAGAAGGGAGAAGTGTGGAGTTGGCCGTTCTCTGAGCACAGGTGGTGTGGAAGAAAACAGATTTGTTCTTGCCTACTGTTGTGTTCCACTCTATGTGTCTGAAACCACTATGGCTTTTGTAGCTTTCTCCCTTTGGACTGCAGGCCCTCCTTAAAGTGCCTTGGAATTTAGCTCTATTGTCATTTGTTTAGGGATAACCAAAGGAAACTCATTCTCAGAGATTCTCCTGGTATCCTGACAGGAATGCTTACATCAACAGAGTATTTGTGGGTGTGGAACCTGCTTTCTTAATTCTCTGAAGCCGCTTAGGGTGCCTGTAAAGGTAAAGGGGAGGACAGCAGCAGCAGCAGCAGCTCTCGACATAGTCTAGCTTCCCGGAGGAAGGCCAGGCAGTGTGAACTTTGTTAAGTAGAATTCTGTTTGTGCTTTTTTCCCTTTTTTTTTTTTTTTGAGATATTCCAAGATGACTTTGGGCTCTGGTTTCCCCAGCTTCCCAAGTGTTGGGATTTCATTTCACACTGAATTGATCATTCAGATCTCTAGAGATAAATGGATGACATTCATTTGGTTATGCTAAGCAGTTACGTGAGCTCAGTGATTTTAAGGAAATTGTTGACAAAGATGAAGGTGGATAAGTGGGGCCGTGGTTTAATTTCCAGGGTATACTTTATTTTTTTCAGGGTTTCTCTGTGTAACCCTGGCTGTCCTGGAACTCAGTCTGTAGACCAGGCTGGCCTTGAACTCAGAGATCGACCTGCCTTTGCCTCATGCCTGATATGTATATATTTTTATAGGTATTATAATTAAAGTCTGATTTAAGGGCCAGTGAGATAGCTTAGCTGGTAGACACACTTGCCATAAAACCCTGATGGCTTGAGTTTGATTCTCAGAACTTATGGAAGAGGAAGGGGACCGACTCCCAATGGGTAGCTAGCTCTTCTCTTCTCTTCTCTTCTCTTCTCTTCTCTTCTCTTCTCTTCTCTTCTCTTCTCTTCTCCTCTCCTCTCCTCTCCTCTCCTCTCCTCTCCTCTCCTCTCCTCTCCTCTCCTATCTTCTCCTCTCCTCTCCTCTCCTCTCCTCTCCTCTCCTCTCTTCTCTCTCTTCTCTCTCTTCTCTTCTCTCTCTCTTTCTCCTCTCTTTCTCTCTCCCCCCCAATAATATATAAAATACATGTTTAAATCTGATTGGATATAGTGTGGCTTGTGTGAAGCCCTGGGTTGAACCAGGGTTCCCTCCACCCCCACAAATTGGGCCCACTGGTTCACGCCTGTAATATCAGTATTTGGGACGTTAAGATAGGAAGATTGCCTTTAGTTCAAGGCCAGTTAAGAACTACATATCAAGTACTAAGCCAGTTAAAATACATAAGTAAATTTAAAAAAAAAAATGGCTGGAGCGATGGCTCAATGGTTAAGAGCATGCATTGCTCTTGCAGAAGTCCCAGCTTCAGTTCCCAGCACCCACATCACAGCTCACAGCTGCCTATAACTCCAGTTCCAGGGTATCTGACACCCTCACTGGCCTCCAAGGCACAACACACTGGTGTACATAAACTCACACTGACAAATAAAGAAATAAGAAGCACCAGGCCAGCCTGCAGTACAAAGTAAGGTGCTACCTACAAAAGCAAAACAAACCAACCCAGTAACACCTGAGTTAGCTGAGTGCAAACCAGCTTGCCTTCTGAAAGAGTTTGTTTTAGATGATGTCTAAGTCGGACCTTGGTGAGCCTCCGTGAGGGGATCCGGCTGTGTCTTCTCTCTTTTCTTCCTGCCTTGGCATTGAGAAGTCACAGGCTGTACATTGTAAATATGTATTGTGCCACTGAGTCACAGGCCCATGTCCTTGAGGGAGGTGAACCATTTCTCTGTCATAACTGAGGACAGCTGCACCAGGCTCATGTACATGTGCTTCATCCACCTTAGAATTCCTCTGACAACTCTTTCACGGATGCTGAATAGCCTTGGACTTTATTCACTTCCTATGTGCTATCTGAATTAAGCATATGGAGTAAGGGCTGCTTGAGGAACTGGTGATCAAAGGCTAAGCTGGGGTCTAAACCCTGCAGGTTCTAGAAATCAGTTAAAAGGTAACTGGAAAAGCCAACATCAGTGCACAGATCTCTCCCTCAGATTGTCCCAGACTCAGTGCTAGTCCCTTTTTGGTCCAGGCTCCTTTTGCAGGCAGCCTGTGTGCTCAAGTGCTGCTGTGTTACATTCATTCCCAGCAGGATCAGGCTAAAGGGCTACCTCCCTGCCTCTCTGTCCTTTTCCTTTAAGATCCTCTGCTCTCGTCTGTTTCTCTTTGTGTTTTTGTTTGTCCTCCCATCTGCTTCTCTCCAAAGCAGTCAGCAGACTGGCACAGAGGTTACCACAGGGCATGTGGTATTCTTGGTCCCCAGCTCCGTGTTATGAGTAGTTGCATCTGTAAATATTCCTGGTGGAGCATGGAGTTAGGCAAGGTTACTGCTCTTCTTCTGGACTCACAGCACCTGAGAAATATGTCCTCTTCCCTGTCCTGAGTCTGTCTATATTTCTGCTAGTTCATCTTTGATTTTAACAGACAAGGCTCTTGTGTGGTTAGCTCAGCATGGTTTTCTTTCTGCCTCTGCCTCCCTCATCCCTAGGACCTTCTGTGACTTACCTATGGGGAGTCTCCAGAACAGCATGTTGGCAGAAGCTCACTGGGGGCCCTTGCCTTGTCCTTTTTCCCTTGTGGTTTCTGTTTTTAATCTCTCAACAATCTACTCCTAGATAGAGTCAAAGGATAAATTCTCTCTGGAGTGTGAGCCTCCAAAAGTGGCACGTGAAGAATCTCTGTTGTTGTTTTCATCAGATGAGTGATGTAACCACAGGAGGGGGAGGTGATGAGAGCCCTCTTCCCGCCAAGGCCAAGGAGCTGCCTTGCTTTAGAATGTTAGGGTGAGAGAGTTTATAATGGGGTCATTTCTCAGATGTCATAATTCTTTCCTTCATCACTGGCAGTCTTGTCTTCTTATTTTGTTTTCATAGTTGTGTGAGGTGCTTTTGGGTGGACTTTGGAATTAGGCAGCCTGGATTTGTTTGTTTGTTCTGTGACAGGGTCTCCTCATTCTGTCTGGGCTGGGATTATAGATGAGTGTCATTAGCTGCACTTTAATGCTGTTTCTCTTCAGTCTCTTACGTTATCCCAGGCAGGCTCCCTCCCCTCCCCATGCTCCTGTTTCTTTCTCCTACCCTCCTCACTCCTTGAGCCTACTTCCTCACCTATACAAATACAGGAAATAATAAGTAACATCTTCAAATTTTTTTTGAGTATTTTTCTTTCTCTAACTTCGCGAAGATCCTCCCCATATCCCTACCCACCTAATTTTATGTGTGTTCTCTCTCTAAAACAAAACCAAAACCATAAAAATGATGGCAGGGGGAGGGAGAGGGGGCTGGAGAGATGGTTCATCGGTTAGAGAGCACTGATTGCTCTTCAGAGGCCCTGAGTTCAATTCCCAGCAACCACTTGGTGGCTCACAACCATCTATAATGGGATCTGATACCCTCTTTTGGAGTGTCTGAAGACCGCCACAGGGTACTCATATAAATAAAATATAAAAATTTTAAAAAGAATGATGTTTGGGCATGGTGGCACATGCCTTTAATCCCATCACTTGAGAGGCAGAGCAGGTGGATCTTTATGAGTGCCAGCTTAGTGAGTTCAAGGACAGCCAGAACTATGTAGAGACCCTTTCTAAACAACAAACAAAACAAATGAAAAACCCCATACACACAAATGAAAATCAAAACAAGTAATAAAAATGACCCACTAAGACCAAAACGTGCCAAAAGAAAATGAAACAGAAGCCTCCATAATAAAAAAGCATGGAGTCTGTTCTATGTTGGCCAGCTAATCCTGAGCATGCAGCTGCCTCAGAGTGTGGTTGGCACACACAGTGACACTGATAGTTTTGCCTTTGCCAGCAGCTATCAATTGCAAATAGATTCTTGGTTAGGGGCAGGACCCTATGTCACTATTATAACACCCCCCACCTTCTTGACAGGATCTCAGGTGGCTCAGACTGTTCTCAAACTTTCTCTGTAGTTGAGGATGGCCTTGAATGCCTGGTCTTCCTCCTACCTCCCAAATGCTGAGATTACAGAGGTTTCTCTGTAGCTAAGAAGCTGATGTCTCCTTAAGTTTTACCCTTTTGGCTGAGTCCATGACAGGATAGAACTCAGCAGGTGCACCAGGCAGCTAATGAGGTTCCCTAAGGCCTGAACTCATTGAAGAGAAGCAGGGTAGAAGAAGGTCTGAGGGAAAGGCAAGCAGTGACTCAGAAGAAACTTGTACACTTCCGTATCTCCAGGGGGAAGGATGCTAAGCCCCCCACTCCCCAACACGTCAATACTTGGCAAAAGCAAAGGTCATTCAGAGAACAGAAGAAGTCATTTAGTTAATAAAGCTCATGTTTGGGTGCCAGCAAGGGGATGAGTGGGTGAAAGCATTGCCACACAGAGCCTTCCTCTGACCCACACACTCACAGATAAAAATAAAGGTTTGTGGTTTGTTTTAGTTTGTTATTGTTGTTGCTGCTGCTGCTGTTGTTGTAAGACAGCTTTCTCTATATAACCCGAGCCTTGAACTCACTTTGTAGACCAGGTTGGCTTCACAGGGATTCATCTGGCTCTGCCTCCTGAGTGCTGGGATCACTCTTTTAACCACCAAATGCTGGGATGAATTATAGGCACGTACAACTATATCAAACTAAGAAACTACAGTTTTGTTTCTGTTCCTTCTCCCAGACCCCGATCCCTTTATATTCCCTTTGCTGCATCTGGCTGGGTTACAGCATGTCTAGAAACCTCTGGGTTTCTTTTTGACTTTCACCCAAAGCCATTTTTCAGTGACCTTTTACTGGCAGATAAAACACAGATGGCTTCCACCTGGGTTTGCTCAGCTTGTGGCATCAAACAGTATGACACTTCCTGAAAAGGGAGGTTGGGGGACAAGGACAGGACTAGGAGCTTTGCCCAGCAGACTTTCTTGCCTTATTAGAGAATCTTTTAGTCCTTTTTCCCTAATCCAAGAGGCAGAAGAGGGTAGGTTTGCAATGGAGGAGCCCTGTAGAAGAAAGAATGGAGAACACAGTGCTCCATTGCCTCTCTGTTGCCTCTCAGTATCCTCGTGTTTCTATGTAAGAGGAAGGCTTTGGGGTTGGATGGTTGCTGTGGGGTCAACATCTCCATTCACTGGCTACTCACGAACCTTATTCCACACAGTGTTACCGGGACTTGGCTCTGGTGAGTCGTGATGGTATGAACATCGTCCTGAACAAGATCAACCAGCTACTTATGGAGAAGTACTTGAAGCTGCAAGATACCTGCCGTACTCAGGTGAGGCCAAAAGCAAAGAGGGGGCACTGGAGGGTCACTAGAGCATGTGCCTAGCACACACAAGGCCTAGATTCAAGCTCCAGCTCCAAACAAGAAAAGAAAACAGCTCAGAGGTGTAGGCTGGAGGTGAACCTTCTAAAGAGAGGCTGGGGAGGCAGCTCTGTTACTGTGCATCTAAACTGTGCACAATTGAGTTGGCTCCTTTTCCAAATTCACATCTCTGCTCTGAATGTCTTTTTCTCTCCTTTAGTTGGTGTGGTTGGTTCGGGAACTAGTAAAGAGTGGAGTTCTGGGAGCTGATGGCGTTTGCATGACATTTATGAAGCAGATTGCAGGTAAGCTTGCTAGCTAGAGCACTAGAAGAAAGGGAAGGAGCCCAGAGATAAGTCTAAGCAAGGGCTGAGTACCCGTGAGGAACTCAAGTGATACGGTTTGGACCCTAGTGTAGATGTCTCCTGGCCACATATGTTGCAGAAGAAAATGGATCAGAAAATCACAGGGGTCTTTGGATTAGTGAGTCTTGCCTTGGTTTCTTTCCTGCTAACTTAAGAGCTGACCAGGTTTGGTCTGTGTTAGCCACTCATCTCTCTCGAGTTGAGCAGCATGCTAGATCAGGAAGGGGGTGCAGAGAGAATCGAGTGAAGCCATTTGCTCTCTGCCTTTCTGCTTTCCCCGACTCTGCCCCTGTTCTAAACACTGGGTCGCTAGTGATTTTGGCATTTTGGAGCTAGTCTGAGGGACAGTGTCACGGAATAGTCCCTGACATTTAGGGTTTTTCTAATCTTCGAATCCGTGACATCTTTCTGAAATACTGAATATGAGAAAAGTCTGCTCAGGCCACCTCTCCTGCTTTGAGATTGTTTGCATTTTGTTTTCCTGATTAAAACAAGAAACAAAGCAAAGTATTAATAATAATAGATAAAAATGAGGCCAACTCTGTGGCTCTGCTTCACCATCAGCGTCTGGGTTCTGTTTCCTGTGGCGATAAGAACTGTACCTAAGTTCTCGTGAGTTTGGGCAAGCACTCCACCTCTGGAGTATGCCGTGTCCAGCTCCTCCCTCCCCCCCACCCCCCTTTTCTTTTTAAATAAAACAAGTCCTGCTATGTAGCCCATGCTGGCCTTACACCCACAGTCCTCCTGCGACAGCTTCTTACCTGCCTTGGCACCTGGCTGTGCTGTGCATTTTCTTCAGGATTTTCTCTTTACACTGATGTCACTGCGTCACATGTATGGCCCTAATCTTTGTGATGCAACTAGGTGAACACTAACCTTGTTTTTCACTGAGATCCAGAGCAATGTGTAGCCTTGGTGTGCTGAGTATTTATTTTTATTCTTTCTTGGCACTTTCTTAACTGTTTGACACTCTCAGCCCCATTTCTCATTCCAATATTTTTATCTGGCAACACTGCATTTTAATTCTGCTCCAGGGATTTCAGTGGCAAGATCCAAAGGCTGGTGTATAGATATCCCTTAGCCTGTCAGAATGCTGAATCCCACCCTGACTCTCAGACAGTAGACTGCAGCTGCTCTCAGCTGCCTGCATCTTTTAGGCCCTGGTTCAGATACCGCCTTTTCAGCTGGGGCGTCTAAGGTCTGTTTTTCTCAGTCATCACTTTTCAAGGACAAAGCATTACCTCTGCAGTTCTGGTGGATAGAACAATATCATCCTCTCTGGTTTGGGGGGGAGGGCAGCAGTTCTAGAACATTCTTTCTCTCTCAAGGCAAAGGGAAAATGTTTACATCCTAAAAGAGAGAACGGTTTATTCTAGCATTCAGGGCAATAGTGGTGGGAGAGTGGACCATCGGGATGACTGAAGAGATTTATTCGATTAGCTGAGTTGCTAATTAGAGCTACTGTATTCTGATTCTTCCCCCTCCCACCCCTTGAAATCAGGTGGCGATGTTACAGCCAAAAATATCTGGTTGGCAGAAAGTGTCCTGGATATCCTGACGGAGCAGAGGTAGAGTCTCCCATGAAGGGTGGGGCTGTGAGGGGTGTGAGTATGGGACATGGGAAAGAAAGGCTGGTGGCTCAGAGCACTCTGAGGCCAGGGGAAGGTGTGGCAGGCCTGATGGTGGCAGATGGAGAACTAAGGTCAAAAGATGGAGGAATGGGAAAGAAGGCGCTTGCTAAAATATCTCAGAGCCCAGAAAATCTGGTCTCATCTGATAAGGGTTTATTTTTGACCCAGACCTCCTTGGAATGTTTATGTTTGGGGGGACTGAGAGGGAAATGAGCTCAGCAGAGGGGCCAGCCAACCACACGAGCCTGGCAGGTACCATACGCTCCTCCCTCCCAGCCTCAGGCCAGCACATGCTCTTTTTTGGAATGTCACAGGGCCAATGTAGGTGACTAGGGAGCAGAGAATCCTGCTATAAAGTGACATGGGGCCACATTTGAACTTCTGGCTCCTGTTCTCCAACAAAGTGAAGGGCTGTGTGAGGGCCCTTCTAGTATGTAAATTTGCTTGTGGCTTCCCCTTGATGCTAATAGGGTCCCAGTTTCTGCATCACTTCTTTTAGTGACTCTTTCTGAGTAAAGACAACAAGTAGCCAAATGACTGAGAGGCCTAAAATTCATATTCATTTCAGATTAAAAGGATGGTTTCTTCATAATCGAGAGCTATGTTCTGCCCAGCCCTGCTCTGTAGTGCCACCTCGTGGCCTGGATCCAGTTATGCAGCTGCCCTGGGGCTGGTCATCACACTAGCAGTGGGACTTCCTAGGAGTTTCTTACTTGGCCTCTGCTTCTTTCTCTTGGTCTCTGTGTTTCTCTGCTGTCTTTGGTGAGAGGCTCTCCCTTTCATCTGCTTCTCCTCTTCATTGTGCCATCCTCATGGCACATTTGTGCCTCTGCTAGTGACCTTCCTCCAAAGTGATTTTTCTCATAATGTCCCTCGTGTCAGATTCTGTTGTAGCTGAATTTCCCATGCAGGGTCACACAGCAGCCGCATGGCTGCCTGAGCCTTCACACGTTGGGTGAAAGGGAACACCTTGGCACTGAAGCCTGTGTTCTGCTTACCACCCTGTTTTCCTAACCTCTCCCAGTATTTCAGGGATGTGGGGTAAAAGGAAGTGCATGTCCTTGGCTAGCATTTCCATTTTGTGAAAACAAAAGGACAGTACTGGGCCTAGTAGTGCATGCATATAATCCTAGCATTTGGGAGGCTGAGGCAGGGGAATTACTCTGAATTCAAGTCTAGTCTGGGCTATATAGCAAGACTCTCGTTTCAAAAAACAGCTCACACATACACAAAAGAAAAAGAAAGAAGAAAAGAAGAGGCCTTGGCCTTTTAGTTAATTAAGTAGCTTGATTACTTTTCCTGAATCAGGAAGTTGCCTGGTTATATTAATTAAACTCTTCCTCTAGCTCCCTGCCTTTCAGCAGGGGTGTCAAAGCAATTACAGCCGACTTGGCACTTAGACCCTCCCCACTGAGCCTTTACCTTTGTCCCTTTTGAAGCAGCGGGAAACAGATAATGTTTTTATCACTCTGTTTTCCACGGAAATTCTGAAACTGGGGAAATGGGCTTTGCCATCTAAAATCAGATGTCTCCCCTACACCCCCAAATCCTCCCCGATTTTGGGTTAGGGCAGGCAACTAATTATCTGAGGGTGGGGTGAATGGTTAGAACCTGGGAAAGGTTTGTGGTTTGGGGGCTGTCGTAATAAACCTGGTAGAGGCACAGCACAGCACAATGTGTTCTAAGAACTCCAGGGCCTGGAAAGGTCCTAGAAATCCCCAGAGGTCTTTGCATCATACTTAAGAGAACTACTGACCGAAAACACTTTCCATAGCTCAGCAGGAAAAATGGAGCTTACCTCTCTCCCAAGCCTAACATACACCGCTTCAGCTATGATATGCTCTGGCGGTTGAATGAGTTAACAAGCACAGCTACTTTATTGGTAGCTGTGAATGTATTTATGTTATAGGAGGCTGATTTCATTTGGTACCTACCTTAGTGAGGCATCTGTCTGGTGAGGGAAATTAGTTACCTTTACCTGTTAGTCAACTCATAGTCGGGTATAACAGCCAGAGTGAAACCCTCAGAAGCCAGAAGCCGTTCTCAGTGTGTGTCATCACAGCAGTATGAGGGTGAGGAGGTCTAGGCAAGCAGTCTGTGCAGTGTCTTCCCTTCCTGCAGGGAGTGGGTGCTGAAGAGCAGCATCCTCATTGCCATGGCTGTGTACACGTACCTCCGACTTATTGTGGACCACCATGGGACTGCCCAGCTCCAGACCCTTCGGCAGAAGGAAGTTGACTTCTGCATCTCCTTGCTTCGGGAACGGGTAAGGGAACAGGACAAACAGTATGAGGAAGTGATGCCAAGATGTGGTGTCCGTGTGGCCTTTATGCTTCTGGGCCAGAGATACCTTGTTAGGGGTGCAGGTGGTTCAGATGTGGTATTTTCATCATCCCTGGACAGCTCAGGAGCAAAGGACAGGGAACCGGAGTGGAATACCCCCTGCTCCTAGAAATGTCAGATATAATGCCACCATCCGCAGGGCTTTTCTGGTCCGTTCCAGCTTACATTGTTGTACAACAGACAGCTGCTATTGTGTGTCCACTGTTACATGAATCTCACCTCCCCCAGAAGTAATTGTTGTGTTTACTTGGGTGGTTACGAATTATTTACTATAGTTTCTCCCAAGAAAGATATTCTAACTCTAAGCTATGAGGACACTGACTACATAGGAAAAGTTAGTTAAAAGAAATATCAGATCAGAGTTCAGTAGTTAAGAACAGGTGCCGTTCTCACAGAGGACCCGGATTTGGTTCTCAGCACCTACATGGTGGCTCACAGCCATATAGAATTCCAGTTTCAGGGGACCTAGCACTCTCCTCTGGCCTCTGTAGGTATGTTGTGCACATATATACATGTGGGCAAAAACTGATACACATAAAATAAAAATCTCTCTAAAAAAAATTCAAAATGCATTCACATAATTGTATAGGCACATGTCATTAATCAGTATTTGTTTAGACCAAACAGATACAGATAATTTCTTTTATGACAAATTGTCTTTTCTGATAGACAGAATGAATTTTGGGGTAGGATATATGGATGCTCCTTCCCAGCCTCATACTTTTAGAATCAGGAGAGAGAGGGGACCTGATGGTCTAAGAGTCTGTGTGGTCCAGCTCTTCCCAGGCACCTCTATCCTTGTGATGGTCCCCAGCCTCCACCTCTCTTCCCCGAACAGTCCCTTGCTCCAGACAAATCATCTAGGGTTCCTTCATAGGACGTTTTCTTTTGTCCTCCATAGAACATGCTATTCTTTTGTCCTTCCTCCAGAAGGGGAGCAATACATGTTTTTATTCTCTCTCCTGCTCCCCATTCTCCAATCTCCCTCCTATCTAGTTCATGGAATGTTTGATGATTGGCCGGGACCTTGTAAGATTACTTCAGAATGTTGCTAGGATACCAGAATTTGAACTACTGTGGAAAGATATCATCCATAACCCTCAGGCCTTGAGTCCTCAGTTTACAGGTAAGTGAGCCCCTGGGTATGCCCTGTCCTTGTTGTCCTGATTGGATTTGAAGGGGCAGAGTTGGCCTAGGAGAGATTTTGATAGTCAGGGAAAGCTTGAGATAGGACACACTATGCCAGTTTCATCTGGGTGTGGGAATGGCAGAGGCGCAGAACAGTTCATGTAGTTTCTGGCTAGGGCCTACATGACTGGTTTCAGCTGCCACTGCTCCTAAAAAAAAAAGAAAAAATCAGACAAGGCCTCAGGATAGCTCAGTAGGTAAAACACTTGACCCCAAGCCTGATGGCCGGAATCCCGTCACCAGAGCACATGTGACACCCACTGTGACGTGTGTGCATCTACATCTATGCAGCAATAAACTAAAATAAGACATTTAAAGGACAATCGTGAGACAGAAAGATGTTGTCCTCTTCTTCCACTGTTCCTTGTCAAGGTGATGGCCAAGTCTCCAGTTTTGCTGTGGTAGACAGGGAGTCAAAGGGCAAACTAATATGGCCGAGTCAGCAGAGGGCCCAGTTGGTCCCGGAAGAGATGGGCCTCTAGGATGTAGCTCAGTGATAAAGCACCTACAGTGTCCTCAGTTTGATTTCTAGAGCTGTGGAAAAGAAAAAGAAATGGCCCTAGCCTCTTAGTCCAGAGGGTGTGTTCTTGCATGCTTGTATGTTTTCTCCTGACAGGGTTTTTCTTGTCCTTTTGACTTACCCAGAATCCTTTTGTATTTTGAACAGCAACTCTGTAGGCTTCATTTCTCCCCCCCCCACCCCCCAACGCCTCCAACAGTTCTGCACAACACAAATGTGTGTGCACACACATGCTGAAGGCTGTCATCTAGGACCTGGGAAGTGAGGACAAAGAGAAGACAGTGCTACTGTGTGATACTCTGCTAATACCTTAAGCATGTGTCTGGTTGTCTGGCTCTGTCAGAGGGTGTGTGCCAGCTCATTTAATTATCTGTACAGCCCTTAAGATGGATGTTTCACTTTCTACACAGGAAAGTGAAGTTTAGAGAGATTAAGTCACTTGCTGAAGGCCACACAGTAAATAACAGGAAGGATTTGGATACAGGTCTTTCTGATTGCAATGTTTGTGGCTTTGCCACGCAATCATATTAGCCCTACGATCTCATAGTGTCACTCTGAGTAACAGAAAGGACTCACCATATTTCCCCCTGAATTTCCCACTTATTTCTAACTATAAAGTCATGGGTGGCTAGGAGGCCAGTAGAGGGAAACAAACCCCTATAGTCCGTGTGAATGGTGGCAACCTTGTATGTCTTTGCTGGCCTTCTCAAGGGCTTGTCTTGGAATAGGCCCATGAGTTAAACCACACTTAGTCTAGTTTTGTTTTGTGCCTTTCATTTCTCTGGTCTTCACACTTCTCTTCTGTATTTGGCTCAGGTATCCTACAGCTACTTCAGTCAAGAACATCCCGAAAATTTCTAGCCTGTCGTCTAACCCCAGACATGGAAACGAAGCTCCTCTTCATGACATCCCGGGTGAGATCATCTGTGCATAGGAGGAGGAGTTACAGGTGACAGGTGTTAGTCGAACACTGTGCAGATTTGTCACTGCTGACTACTGACCCACATGAAAGTGACTAAGTAGATGTCCCTTACCTTTCTGATGCTATTCTTGGTTCAGTGTATGCTTACACTTCTAATGTAAAAATTAGACGTGTAGTTGCATGCACTTCTAATAAGCAAGACAGAATTCCAGCTCTTTGGAAGTTTTCTTTTTAAAAGCAGCCACGCCAGTGATGGCACACAGGTAATCTATCTGCAGTATAGGCCTTTTGTTTACCAAATGTGGTTGCATTGTGGTAAAACTGTCTGAGGACTGTGGTTTTCCTCTCTGAGGATGCTTGTGGAATCTGTGGACTTTGTAGACAGTTCCTCTGTAGCCGGCCTTCAGATACCCAAGACAGCACAGAATTTCCGAGACCCTGCTGCCTCTTGTAGCTATGTGCCAGATGTTATAATTGAAATTAGTAACCAGGTGTGGTGGCGTACACCCATGATCCCAGCACTTGAGAGTCAGAGGCAGGAGGATTGCCACAAATTTGAGGTTCTCCAGGAATACATAGTGAAACCTTGTCCAAACAAGGAAACAAAACCAAAAAACACATAAACATTTAAAAAAAAAAAAAAAAAAAAAAAAGGCGGTGTGTGGAGGTACCCATAGGTATTCTGTGACAGAAAGCTGGTGAAGGACAGGACAGCTGCTACAAACCAAAGACAGCCTGGGCTTTAAAAAAGACAGAACCACTAGGCACGGAGACAAGTACTTTAATCCCAGTACATGAGAAGCAGAGGTGGCAGATCTTTATGTATTTAAACCCCACTAGGGCTGCATAGCAAGCCTGTCTCCAAAAAAAGAGGAAAAGAAAAGAAAAAACAAATTATCAGAGGGTTATGTCAGCCTCTGCAGGAGGACACTGAGGATCTCAAATTCCAGGATAGCCTGGACTACCAGACAACATTGTGTCCAAGAAGGCCACGTTTAGAGTATATACATGCTGTCTTAGGGTTTCTCTTGCTGTGATAAAACACCATGAGTGGAAGCACGTGGAGAGGAAGGGGTTGGTTTCACGTACACTTCCAGTTAACAGTCCATCACTGAGGAACTCAGCCTGAAGCCAGGAGCTGAAGCACAGGCCATGGAGGGTTTTCCACTTATTTGCTAGCTCTCATGGCTTGCTCTGCCTTACTATGATGCCTAGGACCATCAGTCCAGGGTGGCACCACCCATCAAGAGCTGGGCCCTCCCACATCAACCAGTCTGGTGGGGACATTTTCCCAGATGAGGTTCCATCTTCCAAAGTGATACTCTGTCTTACTTATGTCCTAAAATTAGCCATCACACATGTATGTTGAAACATAGTGTCCTCACCACAGTTGCTGAGTTTCAAGTGTTCAAGTGTTCAGCGGCTGTTGCTGCCACAGTTCTTTTTTACTGTTGACCCGGAAGCATCTTGTTAACCTTTTGGGTCTAGTTTGATGTCTTCTGAGGGGAATAGAAGAGAACACCAGACCCTCCTCCATTAGCGCTGCTGTTTGGTTGTGTGGTTGGTTTGAGTCAGGGTCTTAATATGTAGTGCAGTTATCTTTGAACTGTTGGCCATCTTTCTATATCAGCTTTCAAATGCTGGGATTTTATGTTTTGGCTGCCATATCTGGCTCTAGTGTTGCTATTGGTAAACATTTGATGTGTGTTTGGAAAAGGACTTGCTCCCTGGTCTGGAGTTTGTGCCTTAGCTAACAGTCCTGTTAGGGTTGTCCTTTGTCAAGAAGCAGCCTGTGCTGAGTGGTGACCAGGCCTGCTCTTCTCTGCGGGAACACTTTCTGCTCAAGGAAAGGGAAAAGATGACGCTTCTGGCCCGATGACCAGTGACAAGTGCAAGAGTCAGCAGCCAGAAATGGAGGTCAGCGTGGCTCCAAGCTAGTGGCAAGAGTGAGCGTGCCACCAAGATGCAAGACAGGCTAGTCTGTCAACACCATGATGTCCCCCAAAAGGAGAGGACATCAAGAAACCAAGGAGCTTAATGAAGTTGTCAGAAGGACATGAATCCAGGTCAGGCCTCCAGGTTCCTCTGTTCATCATCCCACCCTCCTTTCCACCTCCTCCTCCCTCAGGTGCGGTTTGGCCAGCAAAAGCGGTACCAGGACTGGTTCCAGCGCCAGTACCTCTCAACCCCTGACAGTCAGTCTCTGCGCTGTGACCTCATTCGATACATCTGTGGGGTAGTCCACCCCTCTAACGAAGTGCTGAGTTCTGATATCTTGCCCCGGTGGGCCATCATTGGCTGGCTCCTGACAACATGCACGGTAAGGGGCCATGCGATGGGCAGAGACTGCTGGGTGGTGAGCTGTGCCTCTTCTAGCATGTTCCTGGGCTGCTTCCACCTGTCATCCCAAGGCCATCTGAATGCTAGTGGGCCTTTCAGGCTCTTGTCCTTCCTTCCTTTCTCTAGAAATGGATAGTCAATCCTTGAACTAGGCTTGCTTTGGTTTGACTAGGCTAACCATCATCTTTACTATCAATCCTTGAGCTAGGCTTGCTTTGGTTTGACTAGGCTAGCCATCATCTTTACTATCAGTCCTTGAACTAGGCTTGCTTTGGTTTGACTAGGCTAACCATCATCTTTACTATCAAGCCTCTCCTCCCACCCCAAACCTTGATTTCCGTTGTTGTCTGCTTGATACAAGATTTTACCACACAGCTCCAGCTAGCCTTGAGCTACAGTCCTCCAGCCTGTCTCTTCAGATCTGCAATCATGTGTGCACCAACCACTATGTCAGCTCAAAGTCTGCATTCTTGAGGAGTTACTCCCCGAGTCCACAAGGGACCCTGAGTCTCTGAGGCCTCCCTCTGTTTTTCCTCTTTGCTTATAGAATCCATATGTAGTTATTCTCTTGTTGTTTCCTATTCAGATTCAGGGCTTTCGTCCTTCTGTTTATTTTGTTTGTCTGTTTATGGTATGGTTGGTATGTGTGTATGCCTGAGTATATGTGTTTATGGTATGGTATGTGTCTGTGTTAGTGGAGGTCCAGAGGTTAGAAGAGGGAACTGGAGTTATAGGCAGTTGTGAATTACCATGTTGGTGTTGAAACAAGACCTAAATCCTTTGCAAGAGCTCTTTACACCATGATCTTCAGACTCCCGTCTAGGGATTGAATGACTCTTCCATAGGGGTCACGTATCAGATGCCCTGCATATCAGATACTTACATTACAGCTCATAATAATAGCAAGATTATAGTTATGACGTAGTTATAAACTTATGAGGTGGAAAATAATCTTATGATTGGAGGTCAGCGTAACATGAGAAACTGAATGAGGGGGTCACAGTGTTAGGAAGGTTGAGAGCCACGGCCTTAGATGCTTACTTCCATAACTTTTGCTAGCAGCTTTGGATACTTTCTTTCCCCAAACACAGAGAATTTTGAAAGGAACCATTTCCTTCCCAGAGTATGTTTTTCTGTGCTAGAGTGACCCTGTTCTTAAGCATCTCACACCCTTCATCCATTTTATGGTGTCCCTGGAATGTGCTGACTCAGACAGCAGGCCATTCCTAGGGGTCTCGAGGGAGGTGCCCTGCTTGTTCAGCAAAGACAGATGCAGGCTACTGTAAACATCACCTCAACTCACAGCTATCAGTGTGCCCATGCTGTCCTCCTAGCGGAGATTAGGCTTGTGTGCTGCTCGCTACAGGAAAAACCCAGGCCACTTTCCATATCATAGGCATGTGTGCTCCTTACCCTGACAAGGTTCTTCCATCTTTTACTGGGAACTGAATTTCCAAGATGGACCGGCCAGGTGGGCCCTGGAATCTACCCCAGGCTCTGGAGAGATGGGAGCTGATTGATGAAACTAGCCCTTTCCCCTTCTCTTTTCCAGTCCAACGTTGCTGCCTCCAATGCCAAGCTGGCTTTGTTTTATGACTGGCTGTTCTTCAGCCCAGAAAAGGATAGTATTATGAACATAGGTATGTGATTGGGACCAGTCAGCATCACCCTCCCACCCTCCAAGCCCCCGTTGTGAGTCCTGGTGACAACAGTTATCAGTCTCAGGGCAATGTGGGGTGGAGGTGGTTTATCTAGGAGCAATTCCCTTGTTCCTATTCAGTTCTCCCTTGACCTAGAAGGAAAGTGGCTTTGATGAGGTCAACTAATGGCTGCTGGCTTCTCCCCATAGCCTTGAGCTCTGAGTGGGAGGGCCTAAGCGGAGGAAGTCTGCCCTGTCTTCTTTTCTCCAAGCTGAATACTGGCCCAGGAAGGGAGATGAGGAGTGAGGACTGAGTACAGTTCGGGAAGATTCCCTGCTTGGTTGGAGTTGGGGAACTTAGACCCAGAACTTCCTAGGGGCTTCACATACACTGACATAGAGATGGTATCTGATGCGGGGAATCATTTATTTTTGTTCCACATTCTTTAGAGCCAGCTATCCTGGTCATGCATCACTCCATGAAGCCCCACCCAGCCATCACTGCCACGCTCCTGGACTTCATGTGCCGAGTAAGTGCTAGGGTTCTGTTTGCCCTGTCCTGAATGAGCAGTGTTGAATCTCCCATTAGTCTCTCCGTGACTAGGTCTTCCCCAGCTGCTCCACTTTAGTCCTGTACCTGAGTTAGAAGACACTGTCTCCAGTGGAACTGACCCTTGTTACCAGAAGGTTTCTTAACTGTAAGATGATGACTCAAGATAGAATCTAATGTATTTGAGGAACAACTGGGTCCAGTCCAAGGATTCTGCTGTCTTCATAGCCTGGAGTAATCAGGACCATCGCAGCCCCTCCTGTAGCTGTACTGTCTCACTTTTAGCCCCCTTGACTAAAACCAAAACAGCTTTTAGTTCTAGTCCAGCCAAACATTGTAGTTATTCCCTCCCCTTCTTCCCTTCCAGATCATTCCTAACTTCTACCCACCATTGGAAGGCCACGTTCGGCAGGGTGTCTTTTCTTCCCTCAACCACATTGTGGAGAAACGAGTCTTGGCGTAAGGAATTTGTGTGTTGGGGTAGGGGATTCTCCCATTTTTCATTAGGTCCCATCCACTTTAGATGAGATGTCATTCAGATGCTGACTCCTTTCCTTGACAGCTGTAAAAAGTGCTGGCTTCACCTTCTACTGATGGGCAGAAAGACTCCTGTCCTCTGGGCACAGGAATTTCTAACTTGCCGTCCATCATATTACCATAGGCTTCAAAGGCCGTCCTGCCTGCCCCCTGTTGACTCTGAAGGGTCTGAAGGTGGCAGGCACAGTTGTGCTGAGTGAGCATCATGTCTGATGTTGACTTTCGTCTGTGCTCTCTATTAGACACTTGGCTCCCCTGTTTGACAACCCTAAATTGGATAAAGAGCTTCGGTCCATGCTTCGGGAGAAGTTTCCTGAGTTCTGCAGCTCGCCCTCCCCTCCTGTGGAAGGTATGGACTTCCTCACGAAACGCTGCTGTTGCTCTCTGACTTTTCCCTTGGTGATCTTTCAGTGGTGCAAGGCTTTCATGGGATGCTTGCCTCCCTGACATTTGCCCGTCCCCTCTCATCCCAGTCCTTAGTCCAGGCCCTTCATCAGAGCTCCTCATGGTCACTTTGCTCCTGATTTCAGCCAACTGCCAGACTTGACTGCTGTAATTTTTTGTTTTAGAATAAGGGCTTAAGCCAAGCACTACTTTCCAACTTGGTTTTAAAGTAAAGAGTACTAATAAATGTCCCCAGAGCTGAGCATGGTGATGCATGCCTGTAATCTTAGCACATAGGTGGAAGCAGGAAGATCAATCAGAGGACCAACGGTAGGTAGCCTGAGATGCATAAACCCCTGTTTCAGAACAGAAAAAGACTGCCTCGATCATCACTTATCCTGAGTTGACATGAAAAAGTCTTGTCTTATGCTGTCTCTTCCCCTGGGTCGGTCACAGGGAAATCGAGAAAGCAAGTTTGTCCTTCCTTTCAGCCGTGTACCATTTAGGGTATCAACTCTGTATTCTCCTACCTGTCCACTAGTCTCCTTCCCAGAAGCATTGAGTATACTGGGGAACCCAGGAGGCTATCAAGAGTCTTTTTTTCTTTACTCACAAGTCAAAATTGAAGAGCCTGTTTCCATGGAAATGGACAACCACCTCTCAGATAAGGATGAGAGTTGCTATGACAATGCAGAGGCAGCCTTCAGTGATGATGAGGAGGATCTTAATAGCAAAGGTAAGGATAACACTGGGAGTGTGTGAGTTGTGGCAGCCCAAGAGGCCTATCTCACAGGTAGCCTGCCTGCCTGCAGTCTTTCTATCCGACCTCTTTTGCCCATGAGCGTGACTTTTGTTTATTACTGGATGAGGCTCAGTGGTGCAGAGCTTAACATTTGACAGTAAAGGCAGGAGGGTAAAGTGGTCCTGCCCGTTTGTAGGTATGAGCTAGGACATGTGCATAGTCAGGGCTGCGGCACCTTGAGAAGGGAGGTTTACTGCAAGAGCTATGAGGAGGGAGCAGGTAGTCATGGGGACTGTCTCTGGTACTAAAGTCCGATGAACCATCCTCAGGGAAGAAGAGAGAGTTTCGCTTCCACCCCATCAAGGAGACTGTCGTGGAGGAGCCGGTTGATGTCACCCCTTACCTTGATCAGTTGGACGAGTCCCTGAGGGACAAAGTGCTACAGCTACAGAAGGGAAGGTGGGTACAAACCATACTCCCACCTAGGAGGCCGAGTCCAGGCACTTCCTACTACCTAGATGGTGTAGGTGTATGGTGAGGTGTGGAGAGGAAATTGATGCTTCCTGGGAAATGTCTTTGACTCATGTCAGGGAGCATGGGCTGGGAATAGGGTAGTCCTGTCCTCTTAACACCTTGGGGCCACTCCCTGTATTCTGGAGTCTGGAGCAGGGCAAGTAGGGATTTCCCTCTTTTTTGGGCCTCTGCCCACAGAGCAGCATATACTGTCCAGAAGTCTCCCCTCTGAGCTGGGAGCTCACAGCTCCTTTGTGCATGTGCATGTATACACCTTGGGATGTGTCTTACCCTGCTGTTACTAATTTTCTCTCACTTTTATGCTGTAGTGATACAGAGGCCCAGTGTGAGGTTATGCAGGAAATTGTGGATCAGGTCCTGGAGGTAAGGGGGAACTCAGTCCTTAGGGACAAAACAGTACAAGCCTTCCCAGCTTACAACTCCTCAGGCATGCCTCACTGGGAATTAAGCTCCCACCTTCCCTACCCCAGATGAACCCCTTCTGAGGCAGGGAACATGAGTGAGCTGCTCTGGGGGGTAGACACAGGTGGGCCCAGCAGAAGTTCTGGGCAGGTGGGGTTTGAATCACGATATCTCTCCTCCCTCTTGTCACCCAGGAAGACTTTGACTCGGAGCAACTGTCTGTCCTGGCTTCCTGCCTACAGGAGCTCTTCAAGGCCCACTTTCGAGGGGAGGTGTTGCCTGAAGAGGTCACTGAAGAGTAAGGCTCGTCTCTGATACCCAGGGCCTCAGAAGCCAGAGTGTGCTCTTCCAGCCCCAATCCCAAGCACACCTTGCTGTAGACTTGAGAAAAATCCTCTTTACTTGGTGTTTCCATACTTACAAATACTAAGGGACCCTGAGAGTGCTGGGCAGTAGACCAGCATGCCTTCCCTGTTTGTCCATGATTGCTGCCAGGCCAGTGTCCCCAAGCTTTGCTGCTTCTGGGGGGACTGGTCCCTAGCCTAGACTCTGCCAGTCAGAAGTCTCATCCTCAGATTTTGTGTCTATGTAGGGAACCTGTTTTTCTGTTACAAAGCACTAGGCAGCAGGAAGTTTGCCTTTGGTAGGAAAGGGGTAGGCTAGATGTCAGATCTTCCATGTTTCCTCCCTTCGTGTAGATTCTCACACGCAGTCTTCCTCTTCCAGGTCCCTGGAGGAGTCAGTAGGGAAACCACTGTACCTAATATTTAGGTAAGCACTTAGCTGAAGAGCTGTCTGCCTCCCATCTTCCCTGACAGTGCACAGATATCCTCCTGGTCCTGGGCTCTGGGGCTTCTCTAGGGAAGATGGGTAGACAGTGCTTCTGTCCCGTTCGCACCTTAGGAGAGCCTATGCTAGGTGACACCCTTTTGTCCCCTCCAGGAACCTGTGCCAGATGCAGGAGGACAACAGCAGCTTCTCGCTGCTTCTGGACCTTCTCTCCGAGCTGTATCAAAAGCAACCCAAGATCGGCTACCACCTGCTCTACTACTTGAGGGCAAGGTGGGTGCGATCTCTATCTTCTGCATGGAGTTGGGGCACTCCTGAGAGCCAGCCTCTCACACACATGCACACCAATGCCCTCTTGGTTATCTGCAGCAGCACTGTCTTTGGTTTGTACGTTTTTGGTGCTGAGGGTTAAACCCAGGGCCCATATATCTTGCGTTAGTAAGTTTTTTTTATCACTGTGACACACTGAGGGAAACTAAAGAGGAAGATTTATGCTGACTCCTGGTTTCAGACATCTTGGTCCGGGGTCCACTGGGTCGGTTATTTTAGGCCTGCAGTAAGACAGAGCACCATAGCAGTGGGCATGTGGCAGAGGAAGTTGCTCAGTTCAAAACAGTAAGAAGAGAATGTGACAGATATGGGCCAGAAATATACCTTCTGAATACATGCCTCCAACTAGGCCACAGGCTCCGGGAAATTTCCACTGCCTTCCATTATTGCCATCAAATCATGAATCCATCAGTGTTCTCAGGTTCTAACCTGCAGTCTCAGCATTTTGGAGGTGGAAGCAGAAGAGACCCTTCTCAAGACTGAAAAAGATTCAGTTGCAGCAGTGATTGGAGACGCATGAGCCTTGTGGGGATAGTTCATATCAAAACAGGACAGACACTGGGTGCTTTGCTGCTTGTTTTTGTTCAGTTTGGCAGCAGAGGGTGGAGCTGCTGAGGGTGGAGCCAGCTTTAGGTCCCATAGGACATTTCCCCTCCAGCCTGTGTGGTGTTTCTCCTTCCACCTTTATAGATGGGCTCTGATGATCAAATACATAGTCAGCCTCTTTGCTGCTGTTGGTGCTGTTTGTTCGTTTGTTTGTTTGTTTCGTGTTACCTAGGCTGGTCTTTAAGCCTCTGATCCTCCTGCTTCAGCTTCCTAAGTGCTGGGATTGCAGACACGCACTGCTAGACACAGACTAGTTGCCAGGCTGCCTCTAAGCCTGCTCAGTAGCACAAACAGATCTTAAACTTGTGATCCTCTTGCTTCAGCTTCTCAAGTATCTGGGATGACAGGCCAGTTCCAAAGGCCTGGACAACTCTCCCTTTCAAGTATACAGTTCTTCCAGGAGTCGTGGTACATCTCTGTAGTTACAGGACTTGGAGGTAGAAGTAGAAAAATCAGGAACTCAACACCAGCTTTAGCTCCCATAGGACATTTTCCATCCAGTTTGTGTGGAGTCTCTCCTTCCACCTTTATAGATGGGTTCTGATGATCAAATGGAGAATACTTGCATACCATGTGTCTTTACCCACTGGGCCATCTCACCAGTCCTACCTGGTATATTTGAGGCCAGCTTGGTGTGTGTTAGTTCCTATGTCAAAAAAAAGTCATGCTGGGTGATAGTGGCAGAGGCAGACAATCTCTGAAACGGAAGCCAGCCAGGGCAGCTCTAAGTTGACACAGAGAGACCCTTTCTTGGAAAACAAAACAAAACAAAAACATATAAAAAAACAAGCCAGAGTTGGTTTATAGCTTAATTACTACAGTACAAGCATGCAATTAGGACCTGAGTTTGATCCCCAGTACCAATGGGGATGGCTCCTGAGAGAGATCTTCAAGGCCACCCTCTGGCCTGAACATACAGGAACATGCACACATACACAAATAGGATACAGCTCAGTTTGGGGATTAAAGGTGTCCACCAACATGCCTGGCTCAGTTCAATTGGTTTTAACATGCCCTTGAATGCTAACTATCTCTGCTGCCTAATTAAAACCCTTCATCATCCCAGAGAGAAACCTATACTATCAGGCAGGCCCTTTGTCAGGCAGGTCCCTTTTGCCTAGGACCTTGCATTCACTGAACTGTGGTCCCCATCAGTTTGTAGATAAGACTCTTCTGAATGCTTCATATAAACAGACTTGTGGGACATTGCTTCTTGTGGCTCAGCATAGTGTTCTCAAATCTTTGCATCTGTCAGTTTATCCCTTGCTGGATGTCTTTTAATGTATTGATGCACAACATTTTAATAATAATAATAATTGTTGTTGTTGTTGTTGTTGTTATTATTATTATTATTATTATTATTATTATTATTATTATTATTATTGAGACAGGGTTTCTCTGTATAGCCCTGGCTGTCCTGGAACTCACTCTGTAGACCAGGCTGGCCTCGAACGCAGAAATCTTCCTGATTCTGCCTCGATACACAACATTTTTTATGTCTGTTTTGTACATTTGTGAATGCAGCTTCTGTGATTACCAGTTTACAGTTACTGTGTGCATATATTCTTCAGTGTCCTAGATATATACCCAGGACAAGAACTGCACTGGCTACTGGGCCATGTAGTTACTTTAGTTTTGCATTGGTGAGGAGGAACCAAACTGTTTTCCAAAGTAGCTACAACTACAACTTCTTCACATCCTCATTAATGTAAGAGTTTTCATTTCTTCTTCTTCTTTTTTTTTTTTGTCTTCGAGACAGGGTTTCTCTGTTTAGCTCTGGCTGTCCTGGAACTCACTCTATAGACCAGGCTAGCCTCAAACTCAGAAATTCGCCTGCCTCTGCCTCCCCAGTGCTGGAATTAAAGCCATATGCCACCACTGCCTGGCAAGTTTTCATTTCCTGATGTGTCCTCTAACATGTTATGATCTGGACTTTTGTTTCATTTTCTTGTGGTGTGAGAAGTAAGCCCATGTTAGACAAGTACTGACACTGTTCTTTACCTAAGTCCTTTAGGTTTGGTTTTGTTGTTGCTTATTTTATTTTATTTTATTTTATTTTCCCAAGACAGGGTTTCTCTGTATAGCCCCCTGGCTGTCCTGGAACTCACTTTGTAGACCAGGCTGGCCTCGAACTCCCAAGTGCTGGGATTACAGGCGTGGCGCCACCACCACCACCCAGCTTTATTTGTTTTGTTTTTTTTAAGACAAGGTTTCTCTGTATAAAGACTCAGTTAGCCTTGTCCTAGAACTCAACTCCACAGAACTCAGAGATCTACCTGCCTTTGCCTCCTGAGTGCAGGATTCAAAGGTGTACACCACCATGCTTAGTTTATTGTTTTTTAAGATGGTCTGACATAGCTGAAGTTGGTCTCAAACTTGCTTTGTAGCTATAGATGACTTTGAACTCTTGATCTCCTGCCTCTGCCTCCCAAGTACTGACTGGCCTACTTGGAGGTTTTGTTTCATTTTAAGACAGGTTCTCAGAGCCTTTAAAGATCCTCTTGCCTCCTCTTCCTGAGTGCTGGAACGTGTGCGTGCCACTAGGCCCAGCTTCATGAGTGTTCTTGTCTGAGAGAGACACGGTTTTAGTTCTTACCATTAAGCCTCAGTTCTAAGCTTTGTATATAGCGTCAGTTGCTGCTTCTCTGGCATGACAGGAGTCCTTCCCTCTGCTCTCAGGGTTAGCCTTGTCCTAGAACTCAACTCCACAGAACTCATTCCTCTCACTGCTGATGGTTAGAACATGGGGGAAGCTGGGCATAGTGGTGGACATGTTTAATTCTCGCTTCTTTGGGAGGGAGTGGCAAGTGGATCTCCATAAACTCAAGGTCAGCCTGGTGTACATAATGAAGCAAGTTCAAGGTCAGCCAGGGCTTTGTAGCAAGGCTGAGTCTAAATAAACAAAGAGGAACACAAAACAAAAGACATCATTGGGGGAGGAAAAGTGTCTCCTGGCCCCCAAAATGCTGGGCTCTTGGAGAAGATAAGGAGGGATGTGGGGTCCACGAGCGCTGGGCTTGCAAGGTAGAATGGGCGCCTACCTCCCTGGGGATATTTGAGGCCCCGGTGCTGGGTTGCACTGTTGGCTTAGGCCCAACTGGTTTTGCAGCAAAGCCGCCGCAGGGAAGATGAACCTGTATGAGTCGTTTGCCCAGGCTACCCAGCTGGGTGATCTGCACACCTGTCTAATGATGGACATGAAGGCCTGCCAAGAGGATGATGTGCGACTGCTATGCCACCTCACACCTTCCATCTACACAGAGGTCAGTGCCTCCACGAGGGTCCATGTGGGCTGGGAGATGTTTGAGACAGTCTCATTCTGTAGCGTTGACTGGCCTAAGAGTTCACTGTGAAGCCCAGACTGACGATAGACTAGTGTGGGTGATTCTCCTCCCCAGCCTTCCGAGTGTTAGGAGTACAGATGTGAGCCACCTCGCCTGACTTGTACTGTATACTCTTGAGTTGTTGCCCATGTGCCCACCTGCTTTAGTGGTCATTGCTTCCCAAAGCACGGCTGTCTTCCTCCATCTCTGTTATCAGCTCCCTACAGCCTTACTCTGATGCATCTGTAATGTGTAATGTGAGTCAGTACCTATTGACTTAGACTCAGGTTTAGCTCTATCTTCTGGGCCAGGGTCGGCCTCTTAAAGCAGAAAGTTTCCCAAGCCTTCCTTGATGGCTAGAAGGCCCATCCTTTGTAGTGGAGGCTCACTTTCACTTCCCTGATGACTTCAAATCTTCTCTCAGAGCTAGGATACAGGAGGAGGTATCAGCTCTTCCTCCTCTTGGCAAACATTCCCAGGAAGAGGGAAATGAGGGCTCAGGGTGTGGGCATGGCAGGAGGAACTGTGATCGCAGCCAGGCCTGGGGGAGGAGGGGTAGAGTAGTATCCCCTCCCTGATCGTTCTCTGCATGAGGACCTGCCTCTATCTATCTGTCTGTCTGTCTCTCTGTCTGTCTGTCTGTATCTCTGTCTGTCTGTCTATCTATCTATCTATCTATCTGCCTGTCTGTCTGTCTGTCTCTCTGTCTGTCTACACACACACACTCTCTCTTGAACCTTTTCTGTGGCTAAGAGTCTGCTCAGATTGGATCTCTCCTTTGCCAGGCATAATACAAAGATTTGTGTACTTACACTTCCCACAGAACTGGTCATTATGTCCAATCTCTGTCAGCTCTGGCTTTATCTCTCGGCACACTCCCCCCAACACTCCTACACACACACACACACGCCATTCCTCTTTTCAAACACAGTCTGCTCATGGTGGACATACACAGATACTGAAACCTGGGGTTTACAAGACATAGATTCCCAGATTTGTAGCTGTTTGGTTCAGTGCAGGACCAGAACCCTAGTTTGTGATAAAGAGTGGGGCAGGCTAGGTGAAAGCCATGGGTCCAGCCCATGATCCTGCCCCTTCTCTTTCTCTCCAGTTTCCAGATGAAACTTTGAGGAGTGGGGAGCTGCTGAACATGATTGTGGCTGTTATTGACTCTGCACAGGTAAACATTGAGCCTTGACATTTCCAACAAGGCCTGGAGGGCAGGACTTGGGAAATGAGGGTATGTTTTCTCTCTCTAGGCCTGTACACGAAAGCCCACATCCTCAGGCACTCTGCCTCCCATTACATGTGGGTGCCATTTAGGCCATTAGGGCTAGGAAGGGCAAGCAGAGCTCAAGAGGCTGGGGTCAAACCTGTCCTCTCTGATATTTCTCCATGTTCTCAGGAAGTTCCTGTTTGTGCAGGGAAAGCTGAGGGTGGGCAGGTGTGTATGTGTATGTGTGCATGCATGCTTAGTCATGGGTTTTCAGGTAGGGGTATGTGTGTGTGTATGCATCCTTAGTCATGGGTTTTCAGGTGTGCGTATGTGCATGCATGCATGCATGCTTAGTCATGTGTGTTGCTCTTACCCTGGTCTTCTCTTCAGTTCATAATAAAAATGTTTGGGCCATTTCTACTTAACCTTTCCCATACACAGGACCCCTACAGATTGTAGCTTTGCATAAGTCCATATCTGAATGGGGTGGGTCTCATTTCTACTCATGGCCACTCAGCTCCCAGAGAAGGACTCAACATTGACATCAGGGTGTGGGTAGTTTTTTTCCTTAACAGGCCTGTGCCCCTCCAAGCCTATTGCTGTTGTACCTGACCCTTCACCCTTCAGAATCTTGTGTCCTGCCTTACCCTCTTGCCCTTTGGCCTCTCTTAGAGTAATGGGTCTGATGTTTCCTCCTGCCTAGCTCCAGGAGCTGGTCTGCCATGTGATGATGGGGAACCTGGTCATGTTTCGGAAGGACTCAGTCCTCAACATACTCAGTAAGTTACTAGGTCTTCCAGGAACCTGGAGAGGAAAGGGACATCAACTGTGTTTAGCAGTGACAGGAAAGCGGCTGTGGGGGTAGGAAGCGGGCAGGTGGGCAGGTGGGCAGCAGGCTTTCTTCTCTCTTTCAGTTCAGAGCCTAGACTGGGAAACGTTTGAGCAGTACTGTGCCTGGCAGCTCTTCCTGGCCCACAACATCCCCTTGGAGACCATTATTCCTATTCTCCAGCACCTCAAATACAAGGGTGAGTAGGACCATGGGCTGTGGGGAGGAGAGAAGATGAGGCCTTCAGGCTTCTGAGATAACCCAGAGTCCCCTCCTCACAACCAAGGCATACTGTGCTCTGGTGTACAGGCCTCCTCTGAACAGAGAACCAGGCCTAGCAGCTGAAGACTGAGTGAGGCGGTAGTTTCTTCCTGGTTCTTGGTCAAGGCTGTTCTTTTTTGGTGGCTGGAGAGGTAGAAGAGGTACCTTTCCCTCCTGAAATGATATGTTCCTCTGTACACATCTTTCCTCCCCACAGAGCACCCAGAGGCCCTGTCCTGTCTCCTGCTTCAGCTACGGAGAGAGAAGTAAGTTCTTGGTGGCTCTGGGTCCCAACCACCCACCAGATGTTGAGGCACTTGGGCCTTGCTCCCTTGGCCATTCTTTCTTCCATGTCCATAGCTGTCTGCCTTCTCTACCCTCAGAGGGGGGAGGTGGGGACGGAACATCAAACGCGAAGGGTCAGGGCCAGGGACCACAGCTGCCTTCATCACCCTGACAGAAGAGCCAGCTACTAAGACCCTAGAGAAAGTGAGAGGTTGAGGAGGGGACTTGTGGGGACTGTAGCATTGCACCTACCACCACAGAAATGGAGGAATCTCATTTCTCAGGCTCCTACAGAGAATGGAACCAGGCATTCCTTGGCCCAAAGAGAAGGGGAAAGGGATGTGAGAGCAGGAAGCCACCAGGGCCAAGAGGCGGGGGTTTGGGAAATCAGTAAGCGACACTGTAGCCATTCCCAAGGTAAGCCATCCATGTATGCACGGCTCCAGCATGCTCTGATTCCTAGGCCGAGTGAGGAGATGGTGAAGATGGTGCTGAGCAGGCCCTGCCATCCTGATGACCAGTTCACCACCAGCATCCTGAGGCACTGGTGCATGAAGCACGACGAGCTGCTGGCAGAGCACATCAAGGCGCTGCTCATCAAGAACAACAGCCTGCCCCGCAAGAGGCAGAGGTGGGCTGCAGTGGCTGCTGCCCGGGGATGCTGGCTTGCCAGTCCTACAGAGGATTGGTTTGTGGGCGACGTCTGATAGTCTGAGTCCCACAGCTGAATACCCTCTTGAGTCCTCACCAGCACTGTGCCACTTAGGACTGCCTCTGACCTAAGGAGGGACGCTGGAGGAGTGGACAGTATCTGACTCTCTGCCTTCTCATGTAGCCTAAGAAGCTCTAGCAGCAAGCTGGCCCAGCTGACCCTGGAACAGATCCTGGAACACTTGGACAACCTAAGGCTCAACCTAGCCAACACCAAGCAGAACTGTATGCTGCCTTTCTTCTTGCCTCTTCCTCTTGGACCAGTTTGGGGGAGGTGCTGCCCTGGTTCAGATCTCCTACAGCTATTTGGGGCAGGGATGACATTACCAGGACCACTGCTCAAACCCATAGAAGAAATAATTTTCTGTGCTATGTATAATCTTCCTGACATATTAACTGTGCTTCCCTTCCATAGTCTTTAGCCAGACACCAATCCTCCAGGCGCTGCAGCATGTCCAGGCAAGCTGTGACGAAGCTCACAAGATGAAGTGAGGTTCCTTCTACTTTGGGCCTTGGGGAGAAGAGTCTGCTGGGGACATAACTTAATGACCAGCAAGACCCTGGGGTTGAGAAACAGACTCGGCTTAGGTGCTGGGGTGGAAGGGGTTGCTGGATACCTGTCTCAGAAAGCCTGTCCTATCTCTTAGGTTCAGTGACCTCTTCTCCCTGGCGGAGGAATATGAGGACTCTTCCACTAAGCCACCCAAGAGCCGGCGGAAGGCAGCTCTGTCCAGCCCTCGAAGTCGAAAGAATGCTACCCAGCCCCCCAATGCTGAAGAGGAGTCAGGCTCCAGCAGTGCCTCGGTGAGCCTCTCAGCCAGTGCACAGGAGGGAGTAATGGGTGCGGGTGGGGTGTGGTCAGCTGCTGTCCAGGTTAGTGATGGCCTTCTGCTCCCCTCATTTCTTCCAGGAGGAAGAAGATACAAAGCCTAAGCCTACCAAACGAAAACGAAAAGGCTCCTCTGCTGTGGGTTCTGACAGTGACTGAGGCCTGGATCCCCACCCTGCCCCAGCCTGAGAAAGGTCCATGCAGCCCCACCTCTCCTCTCCTCCCAGGGCCTCCAGCTCTTTTCACCCCCTCTTCACTGCTGCTCCCACTGGTAGGTTCTCACAGCAACCAGAAGCTGTGCAGAAGCAGATCATGGTGGAAGTCCTTTGCCGCCGGCTCCTCCCCAAGTCTCCGAAGAGCCATTTGGACAGAGAAAGGAGTGATGAAGAGGCTGCTGGGCAGAGGAGCTGGGGTGACAGCAGATGCTGTGTGAGTGGGCATTTCCCCCTGCTTCCTGTCAGTCTGCATTTGTAGTCTGTGGACGGTGGTCATTACACCAGTGTGAAGTGGGCATCTGACCTGGTGTGGGCGGTGCCCATCTGGGCAGATGCCACAGCCTTCAGAAAAGAACCCAATGGCAGCGTGAGAGGCTCTTGCTGCACCTGGGATGCTTGGGTTGGCCCGGCATTGGCACTTCAAGCTGAGCCAGAGCCCAGGGGAGTCCTGGAGGCAAGTTCCTCAGAACTGTCAGATGGCCTGATTTTCTGTGGTTCTGTTTTTGCTTTTTCTTTTGGCAAAGATAATCGAGTTTTAAATTGTTTTTAAGTGATAATGAAACAAGCCAGAACATCTTTTGTGCCTGAGTTGACATCTCTGTTCGTCCTGTGTATATAGGCGCCTCTGTTTAACTTGTACCCCTCTCCCCACTACACAATGTCTCCAGGAGGGACTTGGCTTTGATCTGAGATCCTTCCCACTAGAGTGAGTCAGACATCTAACCTTTCCACTTAGAAGCTGATGCTGGCACCATCTCCCTGCAGGCTGGCTGGCCTTGCCCATTGCTTCTCGGGAACTTCATCTTTAGGAGGTGGGGTGGGGTGGGAAGGGGAGGGGAGGGGTTACTTAGTAGATAAAAAACTTGCCACACACGAATGAGGACCAGAGTTCTATGGTGGCTTGCCTATGATCCCAGAGCTCAGAAGGCAGAGACTGGGTCCCTGGAGTCAGATGGCTGGCTAGCTATCAGTGAGCTCAGGGTTCAGCTGAGAGAGCCTACCTTGACGAATGAGGTGGAGAGTGATCTAGGATTCCTGACTTGTACCTTGGGCCTCCACCCCATGAATACACAAGTGCACTCAAGCGTGCACATAATCCACACACCTAAGACCTCCATATCCTCCAAAGCCAGCATTCGCCCCTCACTTTAGTAAGTGCACTGTTCCCAGGGGTTTAGGCAGGGAAGGGTGCTCTACGTTGAGTTTTGAAGGAGAGAGGATGAAAGCTCAAATGCCAGGGCAGGAGACGCTCTTCCAGTCTGACTGCTTACTGTCCCCATATAGCAGCAGAGGATAGTCCCAGATCATGCTTTCAGCTTCCCTGTCCAGGGACATTCGATGCCTTGCTGAGGAGAGGTAAAGGCTAGGTTTAGTGCACACACTCCATTGATTCAGCCTGGACATTTTCCTCTTCTGAGAATCCATGCTCTTTTAAAGCCACTACTTTTGAAACTCTAAACCACCAAGAGGCCTCTTTTTTCTTCCTCTTCCCATCCCCAGTTTCCACTGCACCGATTAAAACCAGGATGGGAAACATTTGCTGCCTGGTCCCAATTATTGTATCCTTGCCTAAAATGAAGGGCTTCCCTTCACAAGTCTGGCAGATTGGCCTCCACCTTTCCCGTAACTTAATTCTCAGGCTCCCCCACCCATTCCCTGGGGGGTTGCTATTGCTGCTGGTAGCTGGAGGCAGCTGTTTTGCCCAGACTTGCAGACCCGACCTGGCCAGGGGCCAGATTCTTCAGTCGCCTTAGGAAGAGAGCAGTGGTACCATCCCATCATGGGTGACAAAGAACAATCAAAGGATTGAATGGCTCCAGGACCAGGACTATAAGCCAGCCAATAGCTTAGGTGGCCATGAAAATGCACAGCTGTGGGGTTGGAGGGTAGGCACCTCTTTGGACCCGACAGGCTGCTGGCCACCAGCGGTCAAATTCCGGAGCGTGTGCGCCTAGGGCGGGGCCTGGGTTGTGGGGAGGGCCGGGCCGCCCCCGACTCTCGCACTCCTGGCTCCCGCGCCACACCGCAGAAGCTGGGTGGGAAGGGCGGGTGCCAGCGCACGCGCGCCACGTTCCCGGGAAGAAAGGTTGTCCGAGCCGGACCAAAGCTGGCTTAGTGTTTCAGGAAGGACCACCTGGAGTGTGTGTGAGCTGCTGGGACGGACTAGAGGAAAAGGGCACCATGGCGGCCCTCCTGCTGCTGCTGCCCTTACTCTTGCTCCTGCCTCTGCTGCTGAAGCTAGACGTCTGGCCTCAGCTGCGCTGGCTGCCGGCCGACCTGGCCTTCACAGTTCGCGCCCTCCGCTGCAAAAGGGCCCTTCGAGCACGCGCGCTGGCCGCAGCGGCCGCCGACCCCGAAAGCTCTGAGAGCGGGTGCAGTCTGGCCTGGCGTCTCGCGTACCTGGCCCGGGAGCAGCCGACACACACCTTCCTCATCCACGGCGCGCAGCGCTTTAGCTACGCGGAGGCTGAGCGCGAGAGCAACCGGATTGCTCGCGCCTTTCTGCGCGCACGGGGCTGGACCGGGGGCCGCCGAGGCTCGGGCAGGGGCAGCACTGAGGAAGGCGCACGCGTGGCGCCTCCGGCTGGAGATGCGGCTGCTAGAGGGACGACCGCGCCCCCTCTGGCACCCGGGGCGACCGTGGCGCTGCTCCTCCCAGCGGGCCCGGATTTCCTTTGGATTTGGTTCGGACTGGCCAAAGCTGGCCTGCGCACGGCCTTTGTGCCCACCGCTTTACGCCGAGGACCCCTGCTGCACTGCCTCCGCAGCTGCGGTGCGAGTGCGCTCGTGCTGGCCACAGGTAAGGCTGCGAGCCAGAGAGGGCGCGCCTGCTCCCTAGACCCGAGGTGCAGAAGTGAGTGGGAATAAGAAAGAGGCCTGGGTTTGGGGAGGGATGTGCTAGACCCAAAGAATTCTTAAGCCGTCGGATTACAGGTCCCAGGCAAGACGTGGGATCCCCACATTGCCACCCTCACCCTAGAGCATTGCACAAGGACAGAGCAAACCAACCAGGTGATGGAAGGCTTTAGAGTAGCTGGAGAACCTCGAAGCTGGGTTTGCCTACCCTTGTAGAGTTCCTGGAGTCCCTGGAGCCGGACCTGCCGGCCTTGAGAGCCATGGGGCTCCACCTATGGGCGACGGGCCCTGAAACTAATGTAGCTGGAATCAGCAATTTGCTATCGGAAGCAGCAGACCAAGTGGATGAGCCAGTGCCGGGGTACCTCTCTGCCCCCCAGAACATAATGGACACCTGCCTGTACATCTTCACCTCTGGCACTACTGGTGAGGACTGGATACAATACTTCTCAGACACTGAGGCAGAGGGTGGCAAGGTCTGGGGAGAGGACTGGGACGCTTGTCACTTTCAGATCACCCTGGACACCATCCCAGGCACAGCTTCTCTCCTTCCAGTCCCCAAAATACCTATTTTTCCAGGACACAGCTCAGACCCTTTTCCTGACTGTGCCCCTCTTGCCACCCTTCAGGCCTGCCCAAGGCTGCTCGAATCAGTCATCTGAAGGTTCTACAGTGCCAGGGATTCTACCATCTGTGTGGAGTCCACCAGGAGGACGTGATCTACCTCGCACTCCCACTGTACCACATGTCTGGCTCCCTTCTGGGCATTGTGGGCTGCTTGGGCATTGGTTAGTCTCTCTCCTTGGGCATTATTCAGTTTCTCACATATTCCCTCTAGCACAGTGGTTCTCAGCCTTCCTAATACTGCAACCCTATGTCACAGTTCCTCAGGGTGTGGTGACCCCCAAACCACAAATTACTCCGTTGCTGCTTTGTAACTGCAATTTTACTACTGTTATGTAGGCATATGATATGGGAGTCAAGAGAGTTGCAACCCACAGGTTGAGAGCCACTGAGCCACTGCTCTAGCAAGTGCTGAAGTGCTGAATCTATGCCAGCCTTGCCAGGGAGTTGTCCTGAATCCTAGGTAGAGTGAGGCATTCCCTCCTGTACAGTAGGAAATGTCACACAGTTCAGAGCCTCAGGGCGAGCCACTGTGGAGGCTGCATGGTTCAGAGGGAACAAAAGAGAAGGGTTGTATCAACCTAGAAAGGAATATTAGCCTCAGCAAACACGAGTAGGGAAGGACTTGGCCACTACAGCCTGCTAAAGACATGACTCCAGCAGGCGTCTGTAGTGAGCAATGGTGGCTGGAGTCTTCTCTTCACCCTCCCTTCTCTCCCGTTTCCGGGCAGGGGCCACCGTGGTGCTGAAACCCAAGTTCTCAGCTAGCCAGTTCTGGGACGATTGCCAGAAACACAGGGTGACAGTGTTCCAGTACATTGGGGAGTTGTGCCGATACCTCGTCAACCAGCCCCCGGTGAGTAGGCTACAGAGCAGGCCAGACAACAGGAGACATCAAGACTGTCACTTGGAAGTCCCCCTGACATGTATGGAGGCCAAGAGGCGGCCCAGCGGGAGGATGTTCTGGAGGATAAGGAACAGGGCTTCACTGGGGATCTGGAAGCTTGGTGCTGGAGCCCCTGCCTCTTTCTCACCATCTCAGAGCAAGGCAGAGTGTGACCATAAGGTGCGCTTGGCAGTGGGCAGTGGGTTGCGCCCAGACACCTGGGAGCGTTTCCTGCGGCGATTTGGACCTCTGCAGATACTGGAGACGTATGGCATGACAGAGGGCAACGTAGCTACGTTCAATTACACAGGACGGCAGGGTGCAGTGGGGCGAGCTTCCTGGCTTTACAAGGTGAGAGACAGAGTGGACAGGAGGACCCCTGGAGCAGAAGGGGGGATGGCGAGAGCAGGGGCTCCGGGGGCTAACGACGCAGTATGGCTCTCCCTCCCAGCACATCTTCCCCTTCTCCTTGATTCGATACGATGTCATGACAGGGGAGCCTATTCGGAATGCCCAGGGGCACTGCATGACCACATCTCCAGGTTTGTACTTGGAGGGGTGCAAAGCTGGCAGACAAGGTTAAACCTGGCACCTGAGGTGGGGGCGGAGCCTAGGGGTTCTGGCAAGTGACCCAGTCCTGACCCCAGGAATTCTTCCAGGTGAGCCAGGCCTACTGGTGGCCCCAGTGAGCCAGCAGTCCCCCTTCCTGGGCTATGCTGGGGCTCCGGAGCTGGCCAAGGACAAGCTGCTGAAGGATGTCTTCTGGTCTGGGGACGTTTTCTTCAATACTGGGGACCTCTTGGTCTGTGATGAGCAAGGCTTTCTTCACTTCCACGATCGTACTGGAGACACCTTCAGGTATCTCTCTGTCACTTTCCAATCTTCTCAGACTTTCAAACTAGGTGACACATCTCATGTCCAACCCCATCCAACTTCCTCAGACCACATCGGCAACATTATCCCCTAACTTATTTATCTCCTCAGCAAAACTCCTGTAATGCCTCAGTTTCTCCCTGCTCGGCCAACAGGTGGAAGGGAGAGAATGTGGCCACAACTGAAGTGGCTGAGGTCTTGGAGACCCTGGACTTCCTTCAGGAGGTGAACATCTATGGAGTCACGGTGCCAGGTGCTTAGACATGAAAGACAGGGAGTTACCCAGTATCCTACCCCACATAGTAGTGTTTGGGAAGGAACAGAAGGGCTTATGTGTCTCTGCACCCACCAGGGCACGAAGGCAGGGCAGGCATGGCGGCCTTGGCTCTGCGGCCCCCGCAGGCTCTGAACCTGGTGCAGCTCTACAGCCATGTTTCTGAGAACTTGCCACCGTATGCCCGACCTCGGTTTCTCAGGCTCCAGGTAACCAGCCGTTCCTGCCCCAACCCTTCATTCATGTATCTGCAACTGTTAGGGGTTCTTAACCTCCACCAAGGAACCCCACAGAGGACTCTCCGTGAGGAGGAAGGACGCTCCCCTGATTGGCGCATGCTCCTTGCCTCTCCCCCTTTTATCTTGTATGTGTGTATGCCCATGTGTGTGCATGTGAATACGGAGGCCAGAGGACAGCCCTGGGTGTTCTCCTCAAGCACACAGCTGCCCCCTGTGAGACAGGCTCACCAGCTAGGCTAGACTGGCTGGCCAGGGGATCCTAGAGATGCTCCCATCCCCACATTCTCCCAGGATCTCTCCCAGGTTGAGGGGGTTGAATCCGGGTCTGCACACTTGCAAGGCAAGTCTTCCCCACCCCACCTCCACCCCCATCCCCATCCCCACCCCCATCGCAGAGACAGCAGCTGTTGTCCCGCCCACTGATCTTCCTTCTGTTTTTGTTTTTGTTTTTCGAGACAGGGTTTCTCTGTGTAGCCCTGGCTGTCCTGGAACTCACTCTGTAGACCAGGCTGGCCTCGAACTCAGAAATCCGCCAAAGGCGTGCGCCACCACGCCTGGCTTCACCTTAATTCTATATAATGTCCCCTTCCCCCATACCTGCCCCTAAGCAGAGCTCAGGCAACTCACCTGAGCTGAGTGGACAAACTACATTTCCTCCAACTCTGAAAACACCCTTCTCTCCCCAGGAATCTTTGGCCACTACTGAGACCTTCAAACAGCAGAAGGTTAGGATGGCCAATGAGGGCTTTGACCCCAGTGTACTGTCTGACCCACTCTATGTTCTGGACCAAGATATAGGGGCCTACCTGCCCCTCACACCTGCCCGGTACAGTGCCCTCCTGTCTGGAGACCTTCGAATCTGAAACCTTCCACTTGAGGGAGGGGCTCGGAGGGTACAGGCCACCATGGCTGCACCAGGGAGGGTTTTCGGGTATCTTTTGTATATGGAGTCATTATTTTGTAATAAACAGCTGGAGCTTATCTGGCCCATCTTCGAGAGTCTGTGGGGCTGCTTGCACATGCTCCACATTCCTGTCCTGACCTTATGTGGCCCAGAGCTATGGCTGAGCCTTTCTGATAGCCACATCTGACCCTGGTTGGTCCTGGAGAAGCCTTGCTGGTTGATGTTTATGTCTTCTGTATTTACACTGCTGTCTCTGGAGCTGTAGGATCCCAAAGGATCGATTCCTATGGCAGAAGCAAATAGAGGTGGTCAGAAACACCGCCCCCAGTTGCCTGCCCACACTTCAGCACAGCCTGTGTGTGGCTGGTCCTGGGGAGTCTCAGCCTTGTAAAACAAACTCAGGGAAGGGTGAAGAAGGAAATTCAGTGATCTACGAAAGGCAGTCAGAGGGGGAAGGGAGCCCTCAGCCTTAAGACTCCTGAGCAACCATAGACGTCAAGAGGTGGAGAAGTGGACTTCCACAGTCCCTTAGGGTAGGGCCGTGAGACCATGCAGGGGTGCAGTAATGGGGGTGGGGTGGAGAGAGAGAGAGAGAGAGAGACCTCTCTTTACCTCCTGAGAGAAGAATCTAGAAAGTTCACCATCTGGAAAGGTCAAGTGATGAGCTCCTGTTTTTCAGGAGACAAAGTGCCTCTGGTCTGAGCCACAGTCAAGTACAATGTTCTGCTCCACTTTTTGCTTTCTTTTCTTTTTCTTTTTCTTTTCTTTTTTTTTTTGTTTTTTTGTTTTTTTGTTTTATTTTTGTTTTTGTTTTTCGAGACAGGGTTTCTCTGTGTATCCCTGGATGTCCTGGAACTCACTCAGTAGACCAGGCTGGCCTCGAACTCAGAAATCCGCCTGCCTCTGCCTCTGTCTCCCGAGTGCTGGGATTAAAGGCATGAGCTACCACTGCCTGGCTCCTTTTGCTTTCTTTCTCCCTTGTACAACCCTCCCCAACATGAGTGCCTAACCCGTCGGGCAGGAGAGGACTCAGTGGCTAAGAGCACTTGCTGCGCTTGTTGAATGGAGTTAGTTCTCAGCACCTTCAGCAGGCCTCAGGCCACGTACAACTGCCTTTAACTCCAGTTCCAGGAGAGCAGCACCCGCTGCTGGCCTTCTTTCTGTCCATGTTGGCACATACACATAAACCTTTAAAATAAATAGGCAGGGCTATATAATTATTTTTGTAAAGGAAAGAAGTGTGCCTCACCTCTAAAGCTTGGACCCCTACTGCCAGCCCTCCTGATCCAAGGCCTGCATCCCACCCCCTGTGTACCAGCAGGCTTCGTTCAGTCTCAGTGAACGGAGAGCCCGTGCTAACTGAGACAAAGGCAGTCTGCACACAGACTGATTCATTAGTAATTTGGCTCAGTGCTCACTTCTCCAATCTGCCCCAGGAAGAGTACTATGGTGAGGTAAGCCTGGGTGGGGTGGGTAGGCAGATGTGCCAGATGGCTAACAGCAGTTCCTCTTTAACAGCTCTTCCAGACCCAAGCTAAGTGGGTGCCTCCTGCCTTGTGACCCAAACTTGCACTGTCTGCTAGGATAGCTGCTAACCACACAAGAGAGAGATCGAAGTATGGTTAGTCAAAAGCGAATCTATAGCCAGCTGGTGGTGGCACACTTTTTTTTTTTAAAGATTTATTTATTTATTATATGTAAGTACACTGTAGCTGTCCTCAGACACACCAGAAGAGGGCATCAGATCTCATTAAGGGTGGTTGTTGGGATTTGAACTTCGGACCTTCGGAAGAGCAGTCGGGTGCTCTTACCCACTGAGCCATCTCACCAGCCCCCAGGTGGCACACACTTTTAATTCCAGGCAGAAGCAGGCAGATCTCCATGAGTTCAAGGCCAGCCTGGTCTACAGAGTGAGTTCCGGGACAGCCAGGACTACACAAAGAAACTTTGTTTTGAAAAAATAAAATAATAAATAATTTTTTATATTATTTATTAACATGGCTTACTAAAACATTGCTACTTTAGTTATGTGGGTCACCAGAACATTCAGAATTACATGGCTCACGTGTGCTCTTCCCCACGCCTTAAACACACATACTCTCTCTGCCAAATCACTACTCCTGTTCTTCTCATTGTGGCGCACACATTTCTACTGAACAGCGCTGGCCTAAATGCTGACCCCACACTTCACTCGAGTAGAACATTAGCTGTGAAACCCAGGATGCCTGCACTTAACCATAGACCGGGAGAGAGGGACTCTAGTAGAGAAGGTGACCCTGGGGTGGACTCTGTCCCTCTGTCCCCAGTCTTGGGACCAGCTCTTGCTCAGGGCTATCTGAGAGGCTGCAGCTAGTGATAAAAGTCGAAAGCTTGCAGGCAGCCTTCTTATTTTCAGTGGGAGAGGCTTTCCCTGGAAAGAGAGGCTTTCTCTGTAGCTCAGTTGACCTTAAACATATTATGTAGTCCAGGCTGCCCTTGAATCTTCCTGCCTCAGGCCACCTTAATTCAAAATAATTAAGTTCTCTATTTACCACAATTGAAACTAAAAATAAAATGTGAAAGAATTAGGTTTTCATACAAAAACAATGAAACAAAATTAAGTAGGATTATGACATAGTTGCAAAGTTTGCTGGCTGGTGTCCTTTCTTCAGATGATGGTCCACCACCCTGAGAAGCCACAGCAGAAAAACAGAATCACAATGTTTCATATGCCATCCTTTTTTTTTTTTTTTAAATTATTTACTGAGGAAGGGGCAAAGCCACACTGTGGATGTAGAGGTCAAAGGACAACTTGTTGGGGTCCATTTCTTCCCCTAACATATAGGTCGCCATAAAGGTCTTGGAGGTCGAATTAGGGTGATTCATGGAGGCAACAGACATCTCTGTCACCCGAGCCATCTCTCCAGCCTCCCAGCACTGTGAAGTCCTTGGTGGGGGACTTAAGGTCATGTGTCCTTGATACACGGAACAGCCAGAGGGGCACCACATCTCAAGACAGAAATCTGAAAACTATGTGTTCTATTTTTGTTTTTTTTTTTGTTTTGTTTTGTACAGAATGCCGGGATAGGGTGGGGTCGGTGTTATATTTTTAGATGATTGAGAAAAATGAAAAAAAAAAAGTATAAAATTCTAGGAATTCAGTTTTCAATGTCTTCAAGCAAAGACACAGCCACCATCATCTGTGTAAGTTTGTCTGCGAATGCTTGTATGATACATGGGACTAAGACTTCAGGGCCTGCAGAGCTTCACTGTTTAGAAGTAGCCTTGACATTTTCCTAGCTCCGGTGCCTCATCCCTCCCGACCTCCTCCGACTGGAAGATTTCAGTCACCCTGGAGTGACTGCCAGGAGCCTCCTCCTAGTCTGACCTGCCCGCTCAAGGCCAGGATCACTGCGCAAGCGCGGGCAGCAGGCACCGCAAGAATGGCTGGTCTTGGAGTCCTTTTGCCCACATTTGATAAATGATAAGACAGGGTACTCTCCTGACTGTGCAGCCTCCCCTACCTCAGCTGGCCCTAAAACTGAAAGATGAATGGATGGCGGGACCCATGAGCCTGGCTTCTCGTCCAGGGGTCTTTAGGGGCTAAAGATGCAGATGCAGCATTTCTTTGTGGGAGTGAGCTGGGACCTCAGGCCTCAGGAATGTACACAGGTGTTCACTGAGCACTGTCCCCAGATCCATGGATGCCTTATGTTGCTACAACAGTTTACCCTCTGAGCTGAGTGCTGTGGCACATCTGTCCTAAGCCACTCCAGATGCTGTGGTTGGAAGGTCCAGGACACAGCCCCACCCCATCTCAAAACGAAACAAAGAAATTGAACTCTTTAGAATGTTTTCATTATCCCAGAGAGAACAACAGTCATTACCTATCTTCCTTCATGCTGCACTGAAAGTCACACATCTACTGTCTATCTGTAGATTCCTGTATTCTAGATACTTGTGTTTGTTTTAATTAGTTAGTTGCTGACAGGAAAATCTCACTTGGGAAGTGACTCTGTAGCCCAAGCTGGCATCACTTAGAACACCCAGCTTAGACATTTGATATGAGAGCACATGGTGTGTGGTCTTTTATATGGCTTTTTTCACTTAGCATATTTTAGATTGGTGCTTCCATGTTTCATTCCACTTTATAGCTGAATATGTGTGTGTGTGTGTGTGTGTATGTGTATGTGTGTGTGTTTGTGTGTGTGTGTATGTATGTGTGTATGAGTGTGTGTATGTGTGTGTATATGTGTGTATGTGTGTGTATATGTGTGTATGTGTGTGTTTGTGTGTGTGTATGTATTTGTGTGTGTGAATATGTATGTATGTGTGTGTATGTATGTATGTGTGTGTATGTGTGTGTATGTATGTGTGTGTGTATGTGTGTGTGTATGTGTGTGTATGTGTGTGTGTATATGTGTGTATGTGTGTGTTTGTGTGTGTATGTATGTATGTGTGTGTGTATGTGTGTATATGTATATGTGTGTGTGTTTATTTATTTAGGAGACAGGGTTTCTCTAACACTCTTGAAACTCTCTCTGTAAGCCAGGCTGGCCTGGAATTCAGAGATCTTCCTGCCTCTGCCTCCTGAGTGCTGAGATTAAAGATGTGAGCCACCATGCCTAGCTTCTGGAAATGCCCATCCCCTCCCCCCTTTAACCATAAATATCTAGTGTTTATTATTTTATTTATCTTCTTATGTGTTTTGCCTACATGTATGTTTGTGCACCATATACATACCTGGTGCCTGTGGCGTCATCAGATCACCTGTAACTGGAATTATAGACAGTTGTAAGCCATGTGGATGGTGAGAATTGAACCTGGATCCTCTGGAAGAGCAATCACTGCTCTTAACCACTGACCCATCATCTCTCCAGTCTGGGAAATACTCTTTGAAGCACAAGTTTTTCAAATTTCAATTGAGGCCCAGCGGTGGTGGCACACAGCACTTGGGAGGCAAAGGCAGGCAGATCTGTTGAGTTTGAGGCCAGCCTTGTTTACATAATAAGTTCTAGGTTAGTCAAGACTACACAGAGACACACTGTCTCGAAAAACCAATTAAAAAAAATGTGTGATTAAAAAAAAATGTGTTATCGGGCGTGGTGGTGCACACCTTTAATCCCAGCACTTGGGAGGCAGAGGCAGGCAGATTTCTGAGTTCAAGGCCAGCCTGGTCTACAAAGTGAGTTCCAGGACAGTCAGAGCTATACAGAGAAACCCTGTCTCGAAAAACCAAAACAAACAAAAAAACATTTATTGGCTGGAGAAATGGCTCAGCTTTAAGAGTACCAGCTGCTTTTCTAGAGTTCCTGAGTTCAAATCCTAGCAACCACATGGTGGCTCACAACCATCTGTAATGGGGTCTGATGCCCTCTTCTGGCGGGTCTGAAGGGAGCAACAATGTGCTCATGTACATAATAAAATTAAAAATTAAAAAAAAAAAATGTGTTTAGCCGGGCAGTCGTGGCGCATGCCTTTAATCCCAGCACTCAGGAGGCAGAGGCAGGCAGATTTCTGAGTTCGAGGCCAGCCTGGTCTACAGAGTGAGTTCCAGGACAGCCAGGGCTACACAGTGAAACCCTGTCTCAAATAAATAAATAAATAAATAAATAAATAAATAAATAAATAAATAATTATGCAAATGCTTTCGCTCCACCCCCTACCCCCAGTAAAACCTTTGCTTACACAAAGGCCCACTGCTGTGTTCCAGGAATTTGATGGCCTGGAGCTGTGACCCCTTTCCCCTTCCTCCTCCATTTCCTGTGTGCCAATTCTTTTCAGACTTGCCAACTGAATTAAGATTGTACAGTCAGATCCCAGCCAAGAGGGAAAGGACACAGCCATCACCTAAGTAAACGTACTTTCTGTCTACATGTGTTCACTCTTCCCAGTGCATCCACTTGACCAAGAGTAATGTTAGTCTTGTCCAGACAATTCAATTGAAATGGTGGTCTCTTCCTCTGCAACCTCAAACTTATTTCTAGCATTAGGAGCTTAAAGTAGCTACTTATATCCCATCCATAGTCAAAAGCAGAGAGAGAAAGAATGCATGCATGCTTAACACTCTCTTCACTCTTAGACAAGCCAGGACCTCAGCATAGGGAATGGTGCTGCCCACAGTGGGCTATCCTCCCACATCAATGAACATAATCAAGACAATCTCACAGATATGCCATAGGCCAACCTAATCTAACCAATCCCTCACTGAGACTTATCCCAAGTAATTCTAGATTGTGTCTCTAGTTGAAATGAAAATGAACCCATCACAGGGCCTTAGGTTGGCTACCCTGACTGTGCTGACTTGGCGGGCTCTCTGGGAAGGGATGGAAGCACTCATGAGAAGCTCAGGATACTGAAGTTCAAAACTAAGGTTGGAAGGCAGGTTAGGGAGGCTGTGAGGTCATGGCATCCTTTTTCTGCACTGACTCTGAGGTTGGCCCATGAGGTGGCCCAGGAGGCAGTGAAGCTGAACAAGGCTGTGATCTGTGAGACATGAGAGGTGGAATGGAAACAAACTTCTGAGCAGGGTAAAGAGGTAATTGGAGCCAAACAGAGCAAAGCAGGACCACACTGGGCCAAAAAAGACAATGGGACACAGAGGGGGAACTGGCTTCAGGAAGAATGAGTCTGAGGCATACTGGCCACAGCTGGTCAAAGCCAGTTCTGTACATGCAGACCCACCTCTCCAGACACCTCTCTTACATCCACGAGTGGCTCTTACCCGATGGAAGGTCTGTGGTTTTGGAGAAGGTTGGAGTTCAGGAGATAGAGATCCCGTACAAACAGCAACTTCCAAAGTCAGGTCCCTTCGAGTACGAGGCTCATTTGGTGGCAGGCAGGTCAACATTTTGCTTAGTCTAGGTGACCAGACTGGAAATGAGGGCCTTGGCTTCCTCTCCAAGTGGAGGTCCCCAACATTCGGTGGCTGGCAGCCTCCTGACCCCAGTGACTCCAATCCATTGTCCCAGTAAAAACAGAAGAGCTTTTGGAAGTGAGACTGTGAGTGGGTGAGGGGCTGCTGGGTCTGTGGCTGAGCTAATGGGATAATGTGATCACCTCCCCCACACCCAGGCCCTAGCTCAGAACCTGGGGCATCAGCTCTTCTCAGAGATTTGGGGCTTGAACTTTTACTTGAGACCCCTAATTTAGAACCTAAGCCACCCCCATCTAGGCTTTGGGTAGTCAGAGATGTACTTGATGGAGCAGGTACCCCAGTTCTACCTAGAACTTCACTCTCATCGGGTTGTCTGAAAGGGAGCGGGAGGGGGTTGATGCTCTGAAGAGGACCCTCAATTCCGAGAAGGGGGCAGGTCTGACCACTGCAACATTTCCCTGCCCTCATTGATGACTCCCTCAGCATCCTTCCATCCTTCCTACCCCAACTGTTTCTATGTGAAAGGACAGATCAGCGAAGGGAAGGGATGTGGAGATAATGAGCACTAAAAGCAGAAAGAGACACAGCCTCCAGAGGGCACAGGACAGAGGCAGAACAGCATTCCTAGCTCTGACCCTAGGACCTGACTCTCCCCAAATTCTGGGCTTCCGGGAGCAAGGCCAGAGGCAGTGCACTGCGCACCCGAGTGTTGGTGGGGATGACGGCAGCCCAGGGAACCGAGGCCGAGGACAGAAACCCAGAGCTGCTTGAGAAGAAGCAGGTGATTGAGAGGACAGGGCCTGGAAGCCATAGGGCTGTCCTTGCTGCTATCTGGGGTTGGGGGAGGCATTAGGGGTTCCGGCCAACTGGATCTAGCAGAATCTGAGGGAAGGTTGAGGGTAGGTGGTGGGCACATAGTGAGGAGGGACACACAGGGGTGGAGCATTTGGACCAATGATGGGAGGAAGGAGTGGAGGACAGAGGTGGCACGAACTGGAAGCCCTGAATAACAGCTGTAGAAAGGAGGCTGAGGAAGAAGCCAGTCTGGAGTCTTCTGGAAGCACAAAGTCACAGAGACATTCTTTGGTCCCAGAAGACTGGACAGTAGACTAAAGGATCATATGGCCAGCCTGCGTGACCTAAGCTGGAGAAGAACATCCCTGGGAGAGCTGTAAGCATATAAGCCCTCAAAGGTCGCTGTTGTCACATGTCTGTCCCATCCCAAGTGCATACTGGGTAATGGTTTGTGATGCTTATGGTATGGCTGTCTCTTGTGAGACTATGCTGGGGCCTGGCAAGCACAGAAGTGGATACTCACAGTCAGCTATTGGATGGATCACAGGGCCCCCAATGGAGGAGCTAGAGAAAGTACCCAAGGAGCTGAAGGGGTCTGCAATCCTATAGGTGGAACAACAATATGAACTAACCAGTACCCCGGAGCTCTTGACTCTAGCTGCATATGTATCAGAAGATGGCCTAGTCAGCCATCAGTGGAAAGAGAGGCCCCTTGGTCTTGCAAACTTTATATGCTCAGTACAGGGGAATGCCAGGACCAAGAAGTGGGAGTGGGTGGGGAAGCATGTGGGGGACTTTTGGGATAGCATCGGAAATATAAATGAAATAAATACCCAATTAAAAAAAAAGGGAAAAAAAAAGAGTAGCTGTGCATGTGGCTTCCCAGCTTTGCTATGGATGTCCCTGGGCTTCTGACACCGGTGACTGTGGTCCTCTGTGTGTCTGTGCATAACTATGTGTCTGTAGAGGCATCTCCCAGTGACCTGTGTTTGTGGCTCCTGTGACCATGTATGTTGTCCCGGTGTCCAGTGGGCTATAAGGGTGTAATTTCCAGTCTAGGGGTGTGCCTTTGTGAGCCTGAGTGTGTTCCTTCTCTGTGCAGAGGCATCAGCTTCAGTCTAATGTTGGGAGGGCGGGGCTTCAGGGAGGGCCAGGAGTCCTGGGAAGCTGACCTCATGGGTAGATAGGCAGATAGGCCCACAGGGAAAGGAGGAGGTGACTCTATCTCCCAGGGAACACAATGCCCATGTCTCAGCCCTAACCTCTCTATTGTGTCTGCCCTGACCCCTGTCCTGTTGCCAGGGCTTAGCTGCATGAGGCCATCCATCAGGCCTGTCAGACATCAGCTGTGGTGATCTTCCCATAGGACAGCAGCCAGCTCTGATAAACCAGGCCTGCTCTCCATCCCAGCTCCTCCCTTCATACCTAGATCTCTTAAAGTCAAGTTATGTCTCTTTGGCCCCGCCTCAGGCACAGAATAAAGCAAAGGGGAGGGAGATTGAGGGTAGAGGAGGCCCTAGGTCCCAGTAGTATTGAGCGTCCCTTCAGGGTGTATTGCACGGTCTGAACTGGCCTTTGTGTGGGAGCCAAGCTACCCAGAGGCCATGTGGGAACATCCACTGCTGCTGCCCTCCCTGCCAGGTGGAAGGGAGCTGTCTGCAGCCATCTCCTGGCAGTAGAAGGGGCTGGCCTTGGCTAACAGCAGCAGTACTACCTGATGTCATATGATTGCCTGTGCCTGGATACCTTGCTCTCCCATGAATACCCACTGTATTAACACAGAACCACCCCTGGTGGCTGAGCCAGCAGGGCTGTGTACATCCTGAAAGTGTTATGACAGAGGATTAGAAGACATGACAGTGCCCAAGATGGCACCTGCAGGGCACAGAGGTGTCCACAGTAGACCTGGACAGGAACATCTCAGTCACTAGATTTGTATACACAGTGCCTTGGGCCTGTACATTTAGGGGCCCATAAATTTTTTCTTTTGGCACTAGAAAGATGGCTCAGCAGTTAAGAGTAATTGCTGGGGGCTGGAGAGATGGCTTATCAGTTAAGAGCATTGGCTGCTCTTCCAAAGGTCAATTCCCAGCAACCACATGGTGGCTCACAGCCATCTGCAGTAGGATCCAATGCCCTCTTCAGTCATGCAGGCATACAAGCAAATAGAGTACAAATATACATAAGTAAATAAATACTTTAAAAAACAAAGAGTATTTACTGTTCATACCAAGAACCAGAGTTGGAAGCTCACACGTAGTCCCTGGCCTCACAATCGCTGTATGGCTGAGAATGATCTTCAATGTGTAGCCCTGGCTGTCCTGGAACTCACTCTGTAGACCAGGCTGGCCTCGAACTTGCAGACATCCACCTGCCTCTGCCTCCCCAGTGCTGGGACTGAGGTGCATGGCACCACTGCCTGGCTTCTTCCTTCCTTCCTTCCTTCCTTCCTTCCTTCCTTCCTTCCTTCCTTCCTTCCTTCCTTCCTCTCTCTCTCTCTCTGTCTCTCTCTCTCTCTCTTTCTTTTTTTGTTTTTAAAGCTTTATTTATTATTATACATAAGGACACTGTAGCTGCCTTCAGACACACCAAAAGAGAGCATCAGATCTCATTAAGGATGGTTGTGAACCACCATGTGGTTGCTGGGATTTGAACTCAGAACCTTTGGAAGAGCAGCTGAGCCATCTCTCCAGCCCTCCATACTTTTATTTAAACAAAAATTGGAAAAAAATATATTTGACTTTATACTGACACTATTATGTGTAATTTTTTTTTTGAGACAGGGTTTCCCTGTGTAGCCCTGGCTGTCCTGGAACTCACTCTGTAGACCAGGCTGGCCTTGAACTCAGAGATTCACCTGCTTCTGCCTACCAAGCACTGGGATTAAAGGTGTACACCACTACTGCCCAGCTGTAATTTTTTTTTAAATCAAGGATCAAGTATGGCTATAACTCCAGCATTGCAGGGTTGAGGGAGGGCTTCAAGTCCAGTTGTCTTGGCTACAAATCAAGGAATTTTAATGAAGGAAAGCAGTGTTTAGAGTTCACTAAAGTCACAGACATGTGACTACATGATCGGGTAATGAGATCACCAGGAAGTAGCAGCTGTGGGCAGATCCCAGGGCTACTGTGTAGGTGCTCACGAGTCACCTCACGCCTAGGTCTATCCCTCTTCCACCAATGTTCAGAGTTGCCCAAGGTGGAGCAGAGCGGTGCAGGCTGCTTCCAATGCCTGCCTCACTGGGTGCCTAAATGATCCATTTTCTGCAGCATATTGTTGTGTTGTCCTGGAAATCAAGGCCAAGGTTGAGCAGTAGCCAGGAGTGTGCTGCTTGGGAAGGTGGGAGCAGAGTACCAACTGGATTCGTGACTTCTGCACCCTCTGCGTCATGTGCATCCTCCACATCACCAGTGTGAGCCAGGCTGATGTGGTCACCTACCACTGTAGGTCATAAAATGTGGCCAGTACCTGTCACAGCCAAGGTGTCCAGTTGCCCCTGATTAAGGACCAGGGAAAATGTGTCTATCTGGTTGTCCATGATAGGCCTGACTTTTTACACAGGTCAGAGTGAGCCTGCTTCTTCATGGGGCTTCCTAGAGCTCGGCACCTGCTGGAAGTGCAGTGGGAAGCAGCCCTGGGCTTAGGCGAAGGATGGACAGGGCCTGGACAGGCTGGATCAAGCTGTCAAAAAGTGGTAGGTGGAGGTCAGATGCATCAGGCAACAGAATGGATGCTTTAAAAAATGAAGAAGAAAAAAAAAAAAAAAAAAAAAAGGTAAGGCCCAGAATGGGGCTCAGGCTTGATCCAGAGGCAGTAGGAGCTCTTGGTTGGGTAGAGAGAAGGCTTAATCAACCTGTAAGAGTTCTTGCATTAACACATATGTGTGCATTAGTGAGGGCCTCCTGAGGGTCAGGATGAAAGCTCTGTAAGTGAGGGAAACATCTAGGGTGGTAAGGTAGGTGGGACAGTTTTGTTCCCAAAGTGAGGACCATGACAGAGCTTGAGAGGACACAGCTGAAGGCAGGACACCTTTGGTGTTAGTGAGAGCAGTAATGCCTTAATCAGCCACTAGGGGGCTCCTACGTACAAATAAGCAGGCCCCGGCAAGAAATCATGGGCTTCAGGGGACAGCTCCGGAATGCTCTGAAAGACTCACCAAAGAATATATATTTTTTTAAAAAAAAATTAAAAAGAAGCAAAAATGGGAAAAATAAATCCTGACCCTTGAGATAGTGGCAAGGAAGAAGGGTTTTACAGCGTAACAGATCTCTCTGCCTAGATGGATTTTTTTTATAAGTGGACTAATCGTGCCCCATTCCCTTCAACACTCTGAGCGTCCTTTATGTCCTACAGTACGTTCTACTCTGTTCTACTTGAGACCCTGTCTCAAAACAAACAAGCACAAAAGAAACAGGGAAGAGAAAGGAAAGAAGGAAGGAAGGGAGGGAGGGAGGGAGGTGCTGAGTTCAATTCCCAACAACCACATGGTAGACCATCTATCTATACTAGGATCTAATGCCCTCTTCTGGCACATAGATGGAACATTCATATACATAAAATGCGTAAATAAATCTTAAAAAATAGAAAGAGAGGCGGGGAGAGGGGCCAACCTGGTTCTCTTGAGTCTTGCCATGAAATCTGCCTGCAGTACTAGAGCCTGAACCCTCCTTGGAGCCCCGCCCCCCACCATGCTGGGCGGTGTGTGTGTGTGTGTGTGTGTGTGTGTGTGTGTGTGTGCTGTGGTGATTGATCTCTGAGTGAGCCGTTGCCCACACAGACTCTTAGGCTTGAATACTTGGTCTCCAGTTGGTGGAACCCTTAGAGAAGGGTTAGAAGGTATGGCCTTGTTGGCAGAAGTGTGTCACTGGGCATAGTCTTTGAGGTTTCAAAAGCCCATGCCAAGCCCAGTGGCTCTCTGCCTGCTGCCTGTGAGTGACCAGTGTAAAGTTCTCAGGTGCTGCTCCTGCACCCGGCCTGTCTGCCTGCAGCCACGCTCCCCACCATGATAATGGTCATGGAGTCTAACAGCAAATAGAAAAGAAAGTAAGGCACTGCCTCTGACGATGTGCATGGCATTAATAACTCTTCTAATAAACTTATTCTCCCAGGGATCAGGGGTAGGAAAGGCAAACGAGAGGGCTAAGCAGGGAAAGACCTTTGTTGCCACATCCAAGCCCCTGAGTTCAATCCAGAGGAGTAACTTGGTGGGAGAGAACGGACTCCTACAAGCTCTCTCCATCCCCCCAAGTAAATGTAATTCAGACAAATAAACAACTGGAGAGGAGGGAATTAGCACAAATTAGCCTCAATCTTGCTACTTCAGTCGCCTGGGTGCTGCCACCAAAGATGTGAACCTCCACCCCTAGGGTTAATAGTGTTTAAATTACAGTAGAAAAGGGGAGGAAGCCATCGTGGGAACTTTGGTCTGGAAGTGACTTAGGCACTCAAAGCAAGGGGAGTATGGGCTCCTCTGAGACAGTTGGAGGAGTCCAGTGGGAATCCCTGGCCGTTATTCCATTCCAGTCTACCATCCCACCTTCCCTCGTGGGACCACAGGACCCGCAGAGCAGGCTACCAGGCTTCCAGGTTGTTAAATGCTCATGGCCCAGTTCCAGGCAATGGGGGGCCAGCAAGAGACCCTCCTACCTGCGATTCCAGGGACATGAGTGCCAGCATCAAGGAGGTCAGAAGGAGAAGGTGGCTATTTAGGGGCAGAAGGCCGGTCAGTAGCCAGCATTTAGGGCTGCTTAAAGGTTACGGAAGAAGCTGGATATGAACCAACTCTCCTAACCAGGAGTCTGGAGAGGATCAAGGTCTGAGCTCAGGCTCCTCGCTGGTAACATGTTCATCTGGTGGGGACCCTGGGGCAGGTCCTTTTCCTGGTATTCCCAGGGTGTGACAGGTTTTCCCAGAGCCATTGGAAAGTTCACATTGCCAGATAGCCAAGTCTATGAAGATCAATCAGGTTGGAGTCCAGGCTCTGTTGTTTCATCTGTGGGAGAACAAGGTTGACTGCAAGGAAGAATCAAGTGAGGTGATGTATGCGGGCTCACCGCAAGCTGAGCAGAATATGGGCACACTAACTATAGACCAGACACATGAGGCCGGCACCATGAAGAGCTTGCCTAGGTGGAATTTTCTAGCAACCAGCAGAGCAGCGGCAGTTTCTGGCCAGAGGCAGGCTCTAAGCAGATGGCCACTGCTTTGGGAGCTGGGCAGAGCCCTCTTCTGTAGCCTGAGGAAATTTAAAGATTTAAGACTTTATACCAACCCTTGAAAAACTTTCATTTTAATTAAGTAATTATTAATTGCACTGAGGATTTAGCCTAGAGCAGCGATTCTCAACCTTCCTAATGCTGAGACCCTTTAATACAGTTCCTCACATGGTGACCCCAAACCATAAAATTATTGTGTTGCTACTTCATAACTGTAATGTTGCTACTGTTGTGAAGCATCAGTAAGTATCTGATATGTATCCCCCCAGGAGTCATGAGCCCCAGATTGAGAGCCACTGCCTAAGCCTGTTATATACAAGCAGATACTCAGCTACAACCCCAGCCTTTTTAGAGATTTTTTTGTTTTGTTTTGTTTTTTTTTGTTTTGTTTTGTTTTTCGTTTTTTGAGACAGGGTTTCTCTGTGTAGTCTTGGCTGTCCTGGAACTCACTCTGTAGACCAGGCTGGCCTCGAACTCAGAAACCTGCCTGTCTCTGCCTCCCAAGTGCTGGGATTAAAGGCGTGCGCCACCACGCCCGGATCAATTCCAGCCTTTTAAAAAACTTTTTACTGGGCTGGTGAGATGGCTCAGTGGCTAAGAACACTGACTGCTCTTCCAAAAGTCCTGAGTTCAAATCCCAGCAACCACATGGTGGCTCACAACCACCCATAATGAGATCTGGCGCCCTCTTCTGGTGTCTGAAGACAGCTACAGTGTACTTATGTATAACAGTAAATAAACATCTAAAAAAAAAACCTGTTTATTGAGACAGAGTCTCAGTCAAGTTGATCCCCTTTTTATTTTGTTTTGTTTTTTAGATTTATTTTACGGTTGAAGAGATGGTTTTCCATTCTTACACAATGGTTCACAGCCATCTACAACTCCAGTTTCAGGGCATCTGATATCTTCTTCTGACCTGTGGGCACTAGGCATGTACATGGTCTACAAACATACATGCAGGCAAACAAATGAATAAATCTAAAATACCTTTTAAAAGAAAAAAATTAAAAATTATTTTCTTTTTAGCCATGTGTGTGTGCATGTGTGGGTGCCATGTGTGGGTGGGTGCTCATGGAAACCAGGGTCTCTGGAGCTGCAGTTACAGGTGGCTGTGGGCCTGCTTGACATGAGGGTTGAGAACAAAGCCTGGGTCTACTGGAAGAGCAGCCCAGGCTAGCCTCAAACTCTTGATCTTCCTTGCATTCATCTCTCAAGTATGGAGACTTCAGGAGTGTATGACCTGCTCATTAGTCCTGTTCTTTCTTACGGTGCTGGGAGTTTAGTCTAGTGTCTCATGCACGCTGGGCAGGTGCTCTACCACTCTGAGTTATGCTAACAGCCCCTGGACAGGCTTATGCGTGGCATCCTCCTGCTTTAGCCTCCCAAGTAGCTTGAGTTTACAGGCCTGCACCACAAGGCCCTGCAAAAATTTCATTCTAGAGACTCATGGTCTCATTTGAGTAGTTCTAAGTGAAGGACACTTATGAAAGGTTAAATTTATGTTAAGGAGGATGCGAAAGGGCTGGAGAGATGGCTCAGAGGTTAAGAGCACTGACTGCTCTTCCAGAGGCCCTGAGTTCAATTCCCAGCAACCGCATGGTGGCTCACAACCATCTGTAATGAGATTTAGTGCCCTCTTCTGGCATACAGGCAGAATACTGTATACAGAATAAATAAATAAGTAAATCTTAATAATAATAAAAAAGATCAGAAAGTACAGGGTTTAAAAAGATGAGTAAGGACGACAGCAAAAACAAACAAAGACAAAAACAGACACAGGAAAACAGAAGCCAAGGCTGGTTTTCACCCCATGCTGAGGCGACAGCGAGCAGCAGCGTCAATGACGGTTTTTGTTTTCCACAATAAATGGGAAGGGGGAGGGATGTTTCACATAATGAACATGGAATTTAGGCACAAAATGGTAGTGGTAGTGTTTTGGAAAAATGTTTATTTCTCTCCTAAACATTCTCTGACACTTGTTGGGAGGAAGAGTCTCTAATCCTTTGAGTGTCCAGGGGAGCCACCTAGGGAAGGTGAGATGGCTAAGGTTTGATACACAGGATACATGCTCACTCTCTACTTGTTCTTTCTCCCCCTCACAATATAGCCCCAGATAGCTTTAAACTTGGCCTGTGGCCCAGATTAGCCTCGGACTCAAGAATATCCTCTTCCAGCCTATATACAGCCATGAATCACCATAGCCAGTTTGGGCAGGTCATTTTACTTGTAAATTAGGGATGAAACTGCAGCACTATGGCAGCTCTAAAACCTGGTCACAGATGTCTGCTAGAAGGACGCCTTGGAGCAGAAACCATGTGGGAGGTAGCAAGGGTTCTCCCCTTCTATGTATTAGCCCAGCTCACAGTAGGCTTCTGCCTGGCCTTAGAACCTAACTCCCACAGTGCACCAGACCCAGGTGTGAGAATCTGTCACAGTTCCCTCTTCCCAGTACAGCCACTTGATTCTTGAGCCTCCTGGGTACGGAGCTCCTTTTTCCCACCCTACCCAGGCCATTGCCCTTACCCCGACACTTCCCACAGACGGCTGCTCCCTCAAGTGCAGGGGCATCCAAATTCTGGGTCCTGGAACCCTGGCGATCTCTGCTGTATCAGCACTTAGGGGTCTATGTCTGTGCCCCTAGTCAGTCACGCACCTGCGTCCAGCACAGGGGTACACAGTACTCTCCCTGTGCAGTGTGATCTCTGCTGTATCTGTTCGGCACTTAGGGGTCTATGTCTGTGCCCCTAGTCAGTCACGCACCTGCGTCCAGCACAGGGGTACACAGTACTCTCCCTGTGCAGTGTGATCTCTGCTGTATCTGTTCGGCACTTAGGGGTCTATGTCTGTGCCCCTAGTCAGTCACGCACCTGCGTCCAGCACAGGGGTACACAGTACTCTCCCTGTGCAGTGTGATCTCTGCTGTATCTGTTCGGCACTTAGGGGTCTATGTCTGTGCCCCTAGTCAGTCACGCACCTGCGTCCAGCACAGGGGTACACAGTACTCTCCCTGTGCAGTGTGATCTCTGCTGTATCAGCACTTAGGGGTCTATGTCTGTGCCCCTAGTCAGTCACGCACCTGCGTCCAGCACAGGGGTACACAGTACTCTCCCTGTGCAGTGTGATCTCTGCTGTATCTGTTCGGCACTTAGGGGTCTATGTCTGTGCCCCTAGTCAGTCACGCACCTGCGTCCAGCACAGGGGTACACAGTACTCTCCCTGTGCAGTGTGATCTCTGCTGTATCTGTTCGGCACTTAGGGGTCTATGTCTGTGCCCCTAGTCAGTCACGCACCTGCGTCCAGCACAGGGGTACACAGTACTCTCCCTGTGCAGTGTGATCTCTGCTGTATCTGTTCGGCACTTAGGGGTCTATGTCTGTGCCCCTAGTCAGTCACGCACCTGCGTCCAGCACAGGGGTACACAGTACTCTCCCTGTGCAGTGTGAGTCTCCAGGTCCTGGCAGGAAGGGACTGGGAATACTCTTGCTCCCTAGGTCAGGAGAGGGTCTAGAAGGCAGGGGCAGGGAGGCTGGGTCTCAGGATGCCTTCCTGGCTTCTTTGACTGCCTAGTTCCCCTAGCTTGTCTAGTGGCCACAGTCAGTCCTTGAGTAAGATCCCTGTGGGGCTCAAGGGCTCACTGACTCTAGACTGGTTTAGTTGAAGAATGGAAAGGCGCTGTTCTGAAAATAAGATGAAGCTAACTCAGCCGGGCGTGGTGGCGCACGCCTTTAATCCCAGCACTCGGGAGGCAGAGGCAGGCGGATTTCTGAGTTTGAGGCCAGCCTGGTGTACAAAGTGAGTTCCAGGACAGCCAGGGCTATACAGAGAAACCCTGTCTCGAAAAATAAAACAAACAAACAAACAAAAAAGATGACGTTAACTCACAACAGGTACTCAAGGCCTTACCTACCTCTCCCCATCTCCCTAGATATGAACCCTACCATCATAAAACACTACCCACACACACACACACACACACACACACACACACACCCTTCTCTTTCCAGCAAGTATCTCCGCCCACCTATGGCTCCAGATTGACTGCTGCTGTACTAGTTACTGCTACATACTTTGATGAGTCCTTTCTCTGAGCAGGTCTTGGCTTCCTTTAGCCCATGTGTTTTGGTTGTCTGCTTTTCTTCGGTACACTAAGAGTAGCTTTGTTGAAGATGAGACTATTTACCAATGATGCATGGCAGAAGAAAGCATAGGCTCTTATCAGGGCAGGGACCACATGGCCTACGATAGGGAACCCAGAGCCAGGGCCAGCTCCTGAGAGTTTACAAGGTGTGGCTCTGTTCATCTCTGAAAGTAACCAGGAAGACACATTTGTTTCACCTTTGGCCAGCCCAAGGTGGGTGTGGACATGTGAGTGAGGCCTTCAGTCACAGACTGGATGCAAGGCCAAGAGTGAGTTGTTGGCTCTAACCTACTTCTGTCCAAATGGTGTGTTCTGGAAAAGTCATTCTTTGGACCCTACCCATCTCAGTGATCACCAAAAGACTCTAGATAGGACAGGATCTAAGAGATTGCTTCTGAGTATCTCCTAGGCTTCCTCACTGCCTTTCAGTCTGACAGAGCAGTTGGAGTCTCTTCCTTAGCCCAGCTGCAGCTCCTGTAGCCTCCTTCTCTGCTTTCCCTTGGAAACCTGGAAGGACCGGTCAGGCATCAGGAATAGTACAAGTTCCCTTGGGGGTGGGGGGATTGGGGCATGTGGCTGGTGAGAGGACACTGAGATGTCAAGTTAGTTTCCAAGAGGCTGTGAGGAAAGGCACACTGGAGATTGTATTTAGCCCAGAGGCTGCCACAGCCTATATCCCACTGATGGGCTCATTCAGCAGAGGTGCCAGATAGGGCTCTTCCCTATGATACCTCCATTACTGGTAGCAGTGTGATAGCTTCTTCAGGGCTGTAGAGTCCCTAACTCCAGGTGAGCTGGGGCTACCATCTATTTTGGTTTTCTCTGCTACCTTGCTATCCTGAGCTTTTCAACCAACGTTGTGTAGAGCCACCTACGTGCAGGCTTTCTGAGAACTGTCACCCTGGTGGTCACTGTCCTGCACTTTCTCCACTGTTTGTCCATATGACCTTGCCCCAGGTATTTCAATATTTTAGGGAGCTGGCTCCTTTCAACTCCTATGCTCCCTGCCCAGCCAGAGGCCCTCTAGAAGACTAAGCCCCAGGCTTTCAACCATAGGAGCAGGAAGAGCAGTGCTTGTTGTTTCTGTGTGTGCCCCACCTCTGGTGAGTTGGGCCAGTAAGAGGGTCAAAACAGGCTTCATCAAGAGGATCCAGGGTTTAAAATAAATATTAAATAACCCTAAAAGCACAAAAAAGAAAAAAAAAAGAAAAAAAAAAGGATCCAGGGCTACCATGTACATGGACCTGAAAGAGGGCTCTGACTCCAACCTTGGTCTTCTCACAGACTGCCCCTAGAATCCAAGGCTGGATGCTCTTGCTGTTAGGATGAGAGCAGCTCATGGTTTGTGGTGGATGGCCTGCCCTCACCACTTCCCCCCTCTTCCTTGGGCTAATGTGAAAGTTGCTAGGGACACAGTCTGTTATCATAAGCTCAAATGGCAGAGTGAATTCTTTCCCATTACTAGTTACAAATTATACTAGGAGAAACTGAGGCAGAGGAGCCAGTTGTCTTTGAGTCTTAAACTTGCACAAGACCTGCTGGGCTACAAGAGCAAGAGGAGATGATTATAAGCTCTTAGGGCATAGGATGAGGTAGATGTGAGCCTGAGCCAATCCAGCATGGAGAAACGGGTGGACTGTCTTCTCCACACCCAGAGAGGGGTAGGAACTGAGGCTAAGGCAGGGTGCAGCAATACTCCAAACTAGGTGCCACAGAAGACAGGCTCAGAGCAGAAGGAAGCCAATGAAGAAAACTGAACTCATCACTCGAGTGAGCAACTCACGATGGAGAGCTGGTGAGTGTGCTTAAGGCCTGGCCAGGGAGGCCTGAACCTCAGAGGGGAGGAAGACAGAAATGGAGACTGCAAGGGCTGTCACCACTCGTCTCACCATCACAATGTCAAGTGGGCACGGCTCAGCTAGAGCTCAAGTTTTTTTTTTTAAATACTTATTTATTATTATACATAAGTACACTGTAGCTGTCTTCAGACACACTACAAGAGGGTGTCAGGTCTCATTATGGATGGTTGTGAGCCACCATGTGGTTGCTGGGAATTGAACTCAGGACCTTCAGAAGAGCAGTCAGTACTCTTACTGCTGAGCCACCTCTCCAGCCAACCCTGAGCTCATTTTTTGCTCCTCTCCCCCAACACCAAACATTGAGCTTCAAGATAGAAGATTCTCAAGCACTGGTTCTTTTTCAGAGAACATCACCCCAACACCATCTGATCTCTAGATCTTGTTTTAAGCATTTATGCATACAGGTGTTTGGCCAGTGGTGGCGCATGCCTATAATCCCAGCACTAGGGAGGTAGAGGCAGGCAGATCTCTGAATTCAAGGTTGGCTTTGTCTACAGAGTTAGTTCCAGAACAGCCAGGGCCACAAGGAACATTGTCTCAAAAAACAAAAACAAAAACATTTTATTTAAATGTTTTATTTGCATGTACATACATGTGCTATGTATGGTGCTCTTGGAAGTCCACAGGGATGCTGGGAATTGAACCCAAGTCCTCTATAAGAGCAAGCAATGTTAACTCATGAGCCATTTCTACAATCCTTTGTTCTAAAGGGATCCGTTTGATTGATAGTTTCAGTCCTAGGTCCCTTGATAGAATAAAGACGCTATAGCACCTAGCATTCCTACTCTTCTCTTTTCCAGCCTCCTGTACCCAGCAGCAAACAGTCACATGCCATGGAGCACTGTCTTGCTCTGTAAAAACAAAACCCAGACAGCTACCTCAGCTAACCTTTCCCTGCCCCACAGTGACATCAGAAGGCAGGTTTTTGTGGGAAGGAAAGTCCATGGCCCAGGGAACCACACATATTGTCTCTCCTGTGCTCACACAAAAATAACACTAGGATCAGTAACAAGATTCCAGCAAGGCTGGGCTCTGCCTTTCTCCATCAGCTCTTCTGATGGTATAAAATATGGCAGAAGATTGGGAGTTGGACAGAGTCCTGACTTTTTTTCTCGAGACAGGGTTTCTCTGTGTAGCCCTGGCTGTCCTGGAACTCACTCTGTAGACCAGGCTGTTCTCAGAAACCCGCCTGCCTCTGCCTCCTGAGTGCTGGAATTAAAGGCTTGCGCCACTACGCCCGGCCAGTCCTGACTTTTAAGTATTCCAGAAAACCAAACAAGATACCATCTTGTTTGGGAGTCACCTAAAAGTTTTGTTAGAAATAAAACATAAAACGTGGGAGCCAAAATGACTGATGCTTTATGTTCAAAGGCAAATTTGAGTGAAAGGTATAAGAATGTTGACACAGCAATTCTAGGCCTTTCTGGGAATTCCAAATGTTAAAGTTTGGTATGTGTGATGGTTTGTATATCCTTGGACCAGGGAGTGGCACCATCTGAAGGTGTGGCCTTGTTGGAATGGGTGTGTCACTGTGGGTGTGGGTATAAGATCCTCACCCTCACTGCCTGGAAGTCAGTCTACCACTAGCAGTCTTTGGATGAAGACATAGAACTCTCAGCTCCTCCTGCACCATGCCTGCCTGGATGCTGCCATGCTCCCTCCTTGATGATTATGGACTGAACCTCTGAACCTGTAAGCCAGCCCCAATTAAATGTTCTTTTATTAAGACTTGCCTTGGTCATGAAGTCTGTTCACAGCAGTAAAACCCTAACTAAGACAGTATGTGTGAATCTCTAATGCTATGAGATCCCTAGCCAGAGAAAGCAGCTACCAACAATTACACTACTAACAGTGCAGATGTGAGGGGGCGCTGGGAAAGGTCAGTCAGGGCACGTATACCAAGTGACTACGGGGTCACTAGAGGTGGAGAGGAGCAACAGCAGAGGCAGGCAAGGAGCTTGAGCCAGAGCTTACCCAACACTCAGACTCTCCCACCAAACCATTCCCATCCCACCTTGGCCACAACTAAAACACAAGTCACAGGAAAGCTTAGAAACCATTCCTTTCTTTATTAAACATAGCTTGCAAGTGATAAATATTACAAAGTTTTTTCTTTTAATCCTTTCTCCAAAAATTAGCTTATTATTTGAATCTTCACTGCTGAAATGCTCAGCAGCCTCTGAAACAGATGGGAGTGTATTTACCTTTTGAAAACCAGTTCCTATTGGTCTTAGTTTGTTTTTTTTTTTCATTTTATTTCCCAAACACAATGCAGAAAATTAGAATGAGTTAAAAAAAGAAAAAAAAAAAAAGAAAAGAAAAAAAGGAAACTTAAAAGAGAGTTGTGCAAAAGGGTCTTGTTCCCTCCCACCCACCCTATTCAGGGAAGGCCATTGCCACCCCACCTCCCTGCTCCCCACCACCCACCCCAATCTATCCTCCACCTTCACCAAGGCCTCACCCATCAACCTATGTTTTTTCCAGGCTTTAATGGCAATAACTAGAGAATAGAAATACTCAGCTCAGGAAATTGGGGGTGGGGTGGGGTGGGGGGCTGGGGGGAGGGATAAACTGGGCCTTTGAAGGAGACAGACTGTGGAACAGTTGCCTTTGGGGGTTCAGATGAGATCTGAGGGAAGGAAAGATATGGGCTACATCTGAGCCCTACTTGTTACCAAGATGAGGGAAATTTCCACATCCTATAGCTCACAACTAGATTACCAACCTGGGGGGTGTTTGCTGGTTAACCACCCTTAAGGATTGTGATTGTGAGGTGAGGCTTGGAGGCTGGTCACAACATGGCTAGAAACACAAGGGCCAAGATGCCATCAGCCCAGCACCCTGTATCACTACTTCTCCCATACCAATCCTGAACCAAGGGACTGGCAACTTTCCAAACTTTACAGTCACACAAGTAACACTAGCACGCCACTTTTGTTTCCTCCCTGGTCTCTCAGCCCAGCACTTCCCTCATCTCAAGGTGCTTTTTGCTTTTTGGCAGATGGGGGAAGAATTGTGGAATTTAGAGCATGGAGGTCAGTGGTTTTCTCCCTCGATTCACTGGTTGAAGATACCAGTTTCACCAAAGCTCACCCAGCAAGTCAGTAGGCCCCAGGTATCCACACTGTGCCTCCTTGTGTCCTGGATTCTTTGTACTGTCCTGGACCTGGAGCCCTATAATTTACAGGAGACAGCCTCAACTCAATCACATATCCTTAAATGGTTCGGACAGAACTTCCTTAGGACAATTAAAATTCTTTCTTTCTACTATTCTACTATCTCCTGACAACCTACCCTTTTAGAAGTCCATGAGGTTCTTTTTCTGAAGGGTTGGGAAAATCCCTTGCATAAGAAAGCTTTGACACTGGGTTTTGTTATATAGGTATATTGTATATATGCTGATGCAATCAGAGGGGGAAAACAGTGCAAATACAATTACAATTCATAATAATACTTGGTTTCAATGCCCCCAGGAACTGCCCCATTCCTCGGCTACCTCCCAACCTCCAGCACTTTCCCACATTATCAACCTAATGCTGGGGTAGGAAGAGTGGGCAGGCTGGGGTAGGGAGTGGGCTCTGCCAAGGCAGTGCTGGTGACCTGGAGAGATTACTCCAGGGTGGGGAGGGCAAGGCACAAAATAGGGGTGGGTGGTGGGGGAGGTGGCATCTTTAAGGGAGGGATGGGGTTGGAGCAGCTGCCAGTCTCAGTGTGCTGGGCCCGGCCCACTCCTCTCCCCACCCTCCACAGTCCTGCCTCCCTCCACCCTCCCCTTCCCCAGAAACCCTTTTGCACGGATCATACACAAACGGGCACATTACAAAATGACATAACACAGTTTCACAATATCCATGGCTAGGGCTTTTTTTTTTTTTCTCTTTTTCATGTTTTTTTTTTTTCTACACAATGTACAATTCCTTTTAAATGGATCAAGAAATAGCTTATATACATGAATGAGTCCTTGTTATAACATCTCGGCAGCAAATATCATAAGCTAATGAAGATCTTGATGGAAAGGAAGGGAGCCTAGGATGAGTGGGATCGGGGCTGTGGAGAGAAGGGGAAGTGGGAATGGTTGGGGAAAGGAACAAAAGTAAAATATCAAGAAGCATCTTTACAAAGCGGTTCTATAGCTAATTCCTCTTAAAGGGGAAAGGAAAGGTAACCAAGGCAGGAAAACATTTATCTCGGGGTCTTTAAAAAGAAATGTCTACCATACATATATCTCATAATGCAGGAAAAATACTTATTCAGCAATGGAGGGAGTTCAGATGTTGTGGTCTACTGACAAAATAAAACCGACAAATAAGGACTTCTGTCTCCTAATTTTACCCCAGCCTTGCCACTAATCCACCCGTTTCAGGTTGCTGTGGAATAAGACACCATCCATGAATGACTGCTTGTAGTGCCTCAAGGTCTAGAGGAAGCTAGATTGTACTGGTTTGATCCCCACTCTACTGATAGCTGAGAGTTTGAGTCCAGTGGTAAAGAACACTGAACTCAGGGTCTTTCCTCCTATCCTTAGGGCGTGAGGGCTAGTGTCTACAAGGGCCCACAGCTGGAGGATGGGAGTTAATTAAAACAAAAAACAAAAACAAAAAAAAGTCTTGGAAGGACACAAGGCAATCAGTGATGTAAAATGTAGAGGCTTTAAGAAAGGGGGACAGGGCAGAACCTAAGGGAGGAGATGGAAGGCTAATACTTTACCATGATTAAGAAAGATTTCACCCCTCTTGCTAATTCCTGGGAAGAGTATGATGATAGGGAAAGAGGATGAGAAATCAAACCTCAGTGACTGAGCAAAGGGCCACAGAGCTATACTAGTATTATAAGCAGCTTCTATGTAATTGACCCTGAAGGGATAAAAACAGGGAAGACCCTACCCTCTTCCCTATGGCCTCAGCACCTAAACAGGCACTGAACTATAGGCTCTCCTTGCCACCACTCCCCATTTCCATACATCTTACCTCCAAACCCTAGTCAAAGTGGCCTGGCTCCCAGGGAGAGGACCTAGCTCAGGGCAAGGACAGGCCCCAGCTGGACGGTATTGCACATTCTCTGTTCCTTTTAATCTCAACTGACAAACTTGGGCACCTTGTACCTCTGAGCACCTCTGAGTTGGGGGTCAGGGAGACTTAACAGAAATGGCACTTCATCACGGGGTAGGGAGAGGTTAGACAGACATGCCACGAGGCAAGATGACTGGTAAGAACATTTAAAAAATGGAAGAAAAAAAAATCTTCCAATTTTGTGGAAGAGAAAAACAGATCAATTTATTCAGTGCTTTCAAAGCACAGAGGGCAAGGAAAAGATGTAAGAATATATCTTTTTATATATATATATAATTTTAAAATAATCCCAACCCCAGCTCCATTAGCCCCCCTCCCCCACCACTTACAGTCAGGGGCACCACATTCCCCAGAAAAATACTTGAAATGACCTGCTCAAACTACTTGTTACTAGCATCTAGCTTCCAGGTCATTTCACCACTTGGAGAGCCCAGACACAGTTGTATCTCTGCTCCTTTATTAAGTGCTCAATACATTTGAGGGAAAGGGAAGAAAGAAAAAACCCAGGAAGACCCGTAGGGCCAGTATAATCACCCACAGTGGCACTGGGGTATTGGGAAAGAAGAGACCAGAGTGGGGGGATTGAGCTTGATTTAGCTTCTTTTCCCACCCTACCCCCAAATTTTATGGGAAAGGTGTATAGTTTGTGTATTTGTGTGTGTGTGTGTGTGTGTGTGTGTGTGTGTAATTTTAAAAGTGCCTTCTTACTTTAAAAAAATTTAGTTTTTAAAAATAAAAATGAGGGAATTTCCCCAGGTGGTTATCAAGGGCAAAATATTATAAAACTCCTCATACATCTTTGTTCAAAGTGTCCCTAGTACACTCTGACAGCTTCTAGGGCTGTAGAGGCAGGTTTTACTACATGTACAATCTGAGGAAAGCAAAGACCCTTCATTTTCAGGTTTCCCTTACCTCAAAAACAGCTTGGTCCCCTCCCTTCCTCCTTGCCACAGTGTGGGCAAACAGGATGTTAATAACCTCCCTAACCTCAGAACAGCGACATTGCACAATTCAATTTATTCTCTACATTAATAGTGCCAAAAAAAAAAAAAAAAAGGCAAGAAAAAAAAAAGGCAAAATGAACAAAATTTTGGGAGAGGACAATACTTGTATAACTAAGGTCCAAAACTGGTTTGACAAACTGCTTGGCTCTAAGGAGTTGGATCTACAGCCAGCATAGCAGAGTCAGAGTGGAATACCAACCTGATTGGGGGGGTCTACACCCGTTATCTCTCAGCACTCAGAGGGTACAGGTATAGAAACATGCTAGAATCTCAACTTCGGGGAGAAACCTCTTCCTCCTCCTCTATGTTTAGTTTCCCTTTCTGTCACATGATCCACATATACCGATTCCAACTTCTAGGATACCCAGCCACCTGCAGCCTGGAAACACCCATTCCTCTGGGACTATGGTTAGAAGGAAGATGAACACTTGTTAAAGGGTATGAAGGTGTGATGAGAGACAATTTTACAAAGAAAATAAGATAAACAATCTCAAGATGGTTGGCCTGGAACAGACTTCTGTGTCCTCACTGGGGTCAGGACGTGGCTGCAGCCCTCTTTGGGACACTAGTGAGCTTATGTAACCCCTCTTCCCCTTAGCCCATGGTTAAACAACAGGTAGTTTTTGTTTTTAAGCTTTTCCCTCTAGGCTCTTTTACTCATTGTCACAGAGCTCAACTTCATTACTATAACACTGCCTCCTAAACTCTCCAGATCCTAACCAACCATAGGTGGGATGTTATTCCTCTTTGTCTGATGATACCCACTCCACAACTCAGGTTAAGTGCACTCAACATCTCTGTCCCTAACATTCTCAGTTATTTCCTATTGGCAGCTGAGGATCCACTGCAATCTGCATGTGATCATTGAATTGTATATCATTTATATATATATATATATATATATACTTTTTTTCAATAAGGAGGAGGGTTAGCAGAGGGTGGTAGGGAAGTAAAGAAAACAGAAGATTGGGGTTAACCGTCTACAGAACAAAGGGAAAACACACAATATAATTAAAAATGATAATAATTATAGCATAAAACATACTTTAGAAACACACATCAAAGGACTTGAATTCTCCCAGGACCTCATTCTGACCTCTATCAGAGGCAAAGATCCAGCTCACTGTTAAAGGAAATCGAAGAGAGAAGACAGAGCAGCAGGAGAGCAGATCGCAGCAGTGTGAATAAAGGGGAGGTGGCAGGGCAGGGCAGGGCATGTGTTTTCTTGTTGATGTCTATTTTTGTCTTCTGTTTTTTTTCGGTTTTGCTTTCCATGTATGGTAGGCACCAGTACAGGCACTGCATGCGACGGAAGTTGGGGGCAATGGGAGAAATGGGTAAAGGATTCAAGGATGGGCAGTACAAGTGGAACAGGCGTTATTTCTGCCCACTGATGGACTGCGATATAGACCTGGGAGGGATCATGTCTAAAAGGTATTCACGCTGCCGGTCTGCCAAACTTGGGGCTTTATGTCCTCCGATGCCAGTGTTCAAGTATGCAATGTTGACACCTAGATTCATGAGACAAAAGGAGGGGACAGGTATTAAGAGAAGAAGTGACACCCCTTTTGGCCTATCCCAGATTGCAGTTAGAAATGGGGAGGACATATCTGCAATGGCCTGTACTTCTCTAGCCTCAGCTTTGTTTCAGCAGCAACTCTACCCTTACTCCTGAGCTTCAGGGAAAGAGTCCTCCAGAAACGTCAGTCCTATCAGGAGTAATGAATGGTCTTTATAGCACAATATAGGAGAAAGAGGTTAAACCTTGGTGACAGAAAAATTATTAAAATGTAGAAAGAATCAATGATCTGCTCTGATTTTGGAACCAATGAAGCATGGAGAAGAATCCTAGATCATTCATGCTGGACAGTTGACCCTGCTGCTATAGAACTCACATGCTCAATGAAAGCACAACAGAATTAAACTTATTTTGTTTGTTTGTTTATTTTTGAGACAGGGTTTCTCTGTGTAGCCCTGGCTGTCCTGGAACTCACTCTGTAGACCATGGCCTCGAACTCAGAGATTCATCTGCCTCTGGGATTAAAGGTGTATGCCACCATGCCCAGCTCAGAATTAAATGTATAATAGCAGAGACAATTTTACCAAAGTCTTAGTGCTTAGTCTTTTACTTAGACTTAGTAAAAATTCATTTGCTGAATAACAAAAGAATAGTTATGGCCTAAGAAAACAGAAAGCAAAGGAAAAATGGGGTCTAAAGGGACTGCTAAAGATTTGTGCATTTGTGCTACAGATGGGTCAGTAGTTGGTAGTGATGCTTTTAATCCCAGCACTGAGGCAAAGACAGGAGGATCTCTGAGTTTGAGGTCAGCCTGGTCTATAGATGAGTTCCAGGATAACCGTGAGTACACAGAGAAACCCTGTCCCTGCCCTACAACCCCCCGCAAATCCCCCCCAAACAAAAACAAACAAACAAACAAACAAACAAACAAAGGAGCACTGGCTGTTCTTCCAGAGGATTGAGGCTTAATTCCTAGCACACACATTACGGCTCACAACTATAAGTAACTCCAGTTCCAGGGGATCAGACATCAGACACCCTATTCTGGCCTCTGTGGGCACCAGGCATGCAAGTGGTATACAGCGTACATGTAGGTGGAACACTCATACTTTAAAAAAAAAAAAAAAGGCCTGTATACTATGGCCAGAGAGAGAGCTCAGTCAGTAAAATGCCTGCCACGCAAACGGGACCTGAGCTTGAGCCTTAGCACCCACATAAAAAAGCCAGGTTTGGTAGTCCATGCTTGTAATCTTAACAATGGGATGCAGATCTCTGGAAGTTGTTGGCTAGTGAGCCTACCTATTTTATAAGCTAAAGGAAACTAGGAGACCCTATCTCAAAAAGCAGGTGGACAGTGCCCGAGGAATGACAGTCAAGATTGACTTCTAGCCTCTCCATACATGTACCCATCCACACATGCACCCTGTGCACTAAAGCTAGGTGGTACATGCCTGCAATTCCAGTTCACGGGGCTAGGGAATAGCAGAAGTAGAACAGCCTTGGTTACACAGCAAGCCCAGAGCCAGCCTGAGCTATACAAGATCATCAAAGAAAAGACGATCTACTAACTAGTCATCCCAGTGAGGTAAGTTCTGAAACCAACCCCTCTTACCTGGCATACCAAGGAGGCCACCTGGCACAGACAATTGGGGTGCCTGTGCAAAGTTTGAAAGCATGGATCGGGCAGATGTGGGTATACCACGCTGGAGGCTGCTCTGGGGCTGTGGAGCCTGCAACAAGGCAACATGACAGTTGATGAAATCTTGCCATTATAGAAGTTCAAAAGAGGGCTGGAGAGATGGCTCAGCGGTTAAGAGGACTGACTGCTCTTCCAGAGGTCCTGAGTTCAAATCCCAGCAACCACATGGTGGCTTACAACCATCCATAATAAGATCTGATGCCCTTTTCTGGGATGTCTGAAGACAGCTACAGTGTACTCACATATAATAAATAAATCTTTTAAAAAAAAGAAGAAATTCAAAAGACCCAAAGGAGTAAAAAAAAAAAAGAACAGAATCATTTCCTGAAGAAGCATAGCCCCTAAGAGAAAGGAGGGTTATGGAAAAATTCCTCACCTGCCGCAGTGTATGATGTCTCATGATGGTCTCCTGTTTACTGACACTGGATACAGCTGGAGCTGTCGTTGGGGAGAGTGCTGCCTGCTGCTGTAATCGCTGTTCAATTTCCTGTTGGGAGTTATTAGGTGAGATTGAACAAGACAGCACCCTATTTTCTAAACCAAGGGCCTTATTTCTGTAATGATGCCAGCTAGTTAGAACAATGCAGAAAAGGTGAAAAGTTTGGTGGGACAATGCCGAGATCTCCAGGTACAAGCAGCCAACATGTCTTATAGATTAAAAGCATTCCCTTCTCTCTAGAAAGCTGGCTCTCATGAGGACAACTGGAGGACAATGGACAGTAATGTAATTAAAACTAACGAATCTTTGAGGTACTATCTATTTCTTTAATTTTTTAAAGAGATTCATTTATGTATTCATGTTTGCATGTTACTACCATACAGTGCTGGATATTGAACCCAGAGCTCGGATCTGGGAAGCAAGTGCTCTACCATTAAACTAGCATCTTATCTTTGGTCTCTACTTACCTATTTTCCACAAGGCTCATGCTACCTACTTAAAGGACTCTGATGGTTAGTAGAGTGTGAAATGGAAGAGAAAAGGACCTGAGCGTCTTAACGCATCTTTCCCTTTGAATAGACTATTAGGAACTGCTCACACACCTCTATTATCACTGGGCTACTTTATCATCTATTGTTTTGTTTGCTATTTAACTACAGATTGTGTAATTGAAAGTATGCAGCAAATTCCTTTCAGAAAAATCCATTTGTCTAACCAAAAGTGGAGAATAGAGGACCACAATGTTGTGGCGCACTCCAGTAATACCAGCTCTCAAGAGGCAAAGAAGGGAGAATCATTTAGAGCTAATAGTGAGAATTTTTTCAGAGTTATGGAAAACAATAATGTTCCAAGTCTTGTTTCTGTCCTTTAATTACAGTCATTCATACATGGTAATACATTATCAGCCAATCAAAAACAACCAAATGATATAAACAGGACAGAGTAACAAAAAGGATTATACTGTTTTGTTTTTTGAGACTGGGTGTCATTACCTAGTTTAGGCTGGCCTGGAACTCTGTAAACCAGGCTGGCTTCCAACTCAAAGAGATCAGCTTGCCTCTGCCTCCAGAGTGTTGGGATTGAAGGCATATGCTACCATACCCTGCTTTTTTTTCTTTTTTTTTAAAAGGAAACTAGGTTTCCAGGCCTAAAACCCTTTGTGAAAACCAAGCTTGTTCAGATGACTGTGCAGGTAGGAGTCAGAGTTCTCACCTGTTCCTGCTGTAGGGCTTTAACGAAAGCGTTTTTCAGCCGGTTAGTGTGTTCAGCTTTTAGAGCCTTTTTCTGGTTGGAAGTCATACACTGCTCACAGAGGATCTTACCATTCTTTTCTTGCTTCCAGTGAGGGGTGAAATCTGTGCGGCACTGGGCACATACAAAGGGTTCGACCCTCAGAAGTGAGGCACAGTTTTTGCCTAGACACCAATAAAAAGAACAGTTAGTGGTTTCCCACCTCCAACCTCTTCTGTTAGTTTTCATTAAATGTCTTTCTCATAAGTTAATTCTGTTAAGCTTTTTGGCTATGTGTGCCCAGCCCATACACAACCCACCATAACGGCAGTTCAGAGACTGTGATGCACTCTCCCAAAAGATTATCTGAGGGCACCAGGAAAATGTGGTAGATATACATGTATGGAGGCACAAACACTCATACAAATTAAACAAGTGAATCTAAAATTTATATATGTATTATCTTGTTTTGAGATTCAGTCTCACTATGTAGACTAGGCTGTCCTAGAACTCAGTACATAGAACAGGCTGGCCTCGAACTCAATTTTTTTCCCTGCCTTTGCCTCCCTAGTGCTAGGATTAAAGGTATGCCCAACCTCAAATGGCCTTCAAAACTTTTTTTCAAATACAATTTAATAAATACTTTGGCTTGATAATCAGAGTAGTTGGGAGGCTAGGGAAGGAGGCCCCAAAAAGAACTTAAGGTAAGGCTGAGCCCTACCTGGTTACATAGTCTTACAAAAATCTCATAATAATAAAATTAGAATCAAAGGGATCCACTTAAAGCAATGCTTTGTTTATATTCTCTTGTTTTGTTTTATTTATTTATGTTTGTTTGTTTGTTTTTAGACAGGGTTTCTCTGTGTATTCCTGGTTGTTCTGGAACTCACTTTGTATAGCAGGCTTCAGAGATCCACCTGCTTCTGCCTCCCAAGTGCCGGGCATGCACCACCACACCTGTCGTCGTCTTTCATTTTAATTTCACGTGCATTGGTATTTTGCCTGCAAGTATCTTTGTGTGAGGGTGTCAGAACCTCTGGAACTGGTGTTACAGACAGCTATGGGCTGGCACGTGGGTCCTTTGGAAGATCAGCTAGGGCTCTGAGCCATCTCTCCAACCACTCCCTCCTTCTGTTTCTTAACATTACTTTATATTAGACTTCCCCTTTACACACACATTTACAATACTTTGTTATCAGAGTCTGAATAGTTATTTTGTAAAGATTTTTCTGAGACAAGATTTTACATTGTAGCTCAGGCTAGCTTAGAACTCACTATATAGCTCAGGCTAGCCTTTGAATCACAACACTTTTGCCTCAGTATTCCAAGTGCTGAAATTATAGGCATAAGCTACCTTACCTGGCTGAAATTACGGCACCCTATGATCCATTTACAGCTAGTCAGTCCTCTAGGGACATTCCAATACTGTCTGGAAATTTAAGCTTAATAACTGCATGGTGTCAGGTTCAGTACTAGGTTACAACGTTCATAAACCAGAAATTCTATTTATCTAAAGTACAGGCAGTATTCGCTATTCATAGCAGCACTTTGTGGAGGCCAAGCATGACAGATCCCTTGCGGGTTCAAGGCCAGCTTAGTCTATACATAGTTGAGTTCTAGACTAGCCAGAATTATATGGTGAGACCCTGTCTCAACAAAACAAAAAACAAAAAAAGGAGCTAAATAAGATATATTCATCATTCTGTTTCCAGTATGTGGATGTGATCTGACCAGTTGCTTCAGGCTCCTCATGCCTCTGACTCTCTGCTAAGGTGGATTACACCCCCAACATGTGAGCCAAAACAAACTCTCTCTCTCTCTCTCTAAAAAAAAACCAAAAACCAAAAAACAAAACAAAACCAAAAAACCAAAACAATGTATTGAAAAAACAAAACAAAACATATATTTTTCTTCCATCTCTTCACTTTTTTTTTCTTTTTGGAAAGGCTGTGGATAGGATGTTATATATTCCAGAGTGATCTAGAAATTGATTGATTATAGATCTTATCTGAGGGTACCCTTGAACTTGTAATCTTCTAACCTTTATATTCTAGATAAATAAGCAAGTCTACCAAATGAACTACATCTCTAGACTCTACTCTTTCTAAGATTTTTCTTATTTTTGTGTATATGGCTGGCTTTGACATTTTCAAGACAGGGGCTCAGTCTGTACTCTAAGTTGGCCTTGAACTTGGAGCAATCCTCCTGCCTATGCCTACAAAGTGGTGGGCTTATAAACAATGAGCTATCAGGCCTGCATTAAGAGCAGCTATTTAATACTATACAGTTCCCTGTAATACTTGTTCTCTGCCAAGAGGCTTGGCAAACCTGTGCTTAGAGACTTAACTAGAAGAAAGTATTACCTTGGCTGTCAATGACACTCTGTACAACTTCTTCCAAGCCTACCATGTAGATAAACTCGCTATTGGCTGCACTAGGCAGGAAGTGAAGCAAGGGAGCAGGAGGCTTTGGAGGTGGTATCTCCAGGAGCGTCTTTTCCAGCTGTTTTCGAAGGGCCAACTTGGCTGCAGCCTGTGAGTTGGCAGCGTCACTCATGGCACTGGGGCTAGGAAGTGGTGAGGACACTCTGTTCACAGTCCCTGGTTGGATATGGGAGGCAAGGTTCATATAGATGGCAGAAGACGTTGTGCGCTGACAAGGAACAGACGAACTTGACTGCTGAAAGGGAATAGGGGACAGGTGGCTGATAAGTAGTAGACCATCTTAATTTCTAAGAGAGGTTGCTACTTGATTCTAGTCTGGACTTTTATATAATTCTTTAAAGCATCCATTATAGGGAATGCTCTCTATTCCCATCATTCTTGTCCTCTATATACAAAAACTTAAAACCTGTAGCTCTTTCTGTAAGAAAAGCAAATAAAGGACTTTTCTGTTTCTACCCCAGTGCTTGCTCTTACTGGTTGGTAGCTGATGGCAGGATTCATGTTAGGTGTTGTGGTGCGTACAATGCCAGGCTTCGGTGGACCCCGCTGGCCCTGAAGTTGGGCTGGATTTGGTGCAATAACACGTTGAGACATCAACATGTGTGGAAGGGTGGTGTTGGTTGCTGAACGGATGACACTGTGACCCTAAAGGGGAAGAACAGGAAAAGAACTCACAAATGGCATAATCCCCCATAAAGTGCAAAGTGAAAACACTGCTTATAATGGTCCCAGCTAGAACCATGGGGACACACACTTGATAATTTCATTTAACAACTCGGGAGAAATCTACCATCACTCTAGTCAAAAACATTTTTTAAATGAACTTATTTTCATTTCGCGTGGATGGTGTTTTATCTGCATGTATGTGTGTGCCCTTGAACGTTACTCTAAATGCTGATTAGTGGCTACAAAGTTTAAAAAAAAAATGTTTATTTTATTTTTTTAAATGTGTATTGGTGTTTTGCCTACATGTATGATCTATGCATTATATTCATACCTGGTGCCTTCAGAGGCCAAAAGGGCATTAGATCTCTTGAGATAGGAGTTACATAAAAAAAGTGAGGCTCTTGTGGGTGCTAGTAATTAAATCCAGGTCTAATGGAAGAGCATCAGACCCCAACACAGATGGTTGTGAGCCACCGTAATTGAACTCAGGACCTCTGGAAGAGCAGTTGGTACTCTTTAACCACTGAGCCAGCTCTCCAGCCCCAGCTCTGACTTTTTTAAAAAAGAGATTTATTTTATTGTTTGTGAACATAAATGCATGTGAATGCCATGCCTAGAGAGGCCAGAAGAGTGTTGGATTAATTGACTGACTGACTGATTTCTTTCGTTTTTCTTTTTTTCTTTTCTTTTCTTTCTTTTTTGAGACAGGATCTCTTTTATATAGCCCTGGCTGTCCTGGAACTCATTATGTAGATCAGGCTTCTGGCTTCATAGAGATTCTTCTACAATCTTTACAAAAATCCCCAAATAAAGACAAGAGTGACAGACTTCTCCAACAGTAAGGTCTCACTATGGGTCACATACCTGTAATGTTCTCATATTTTGAGGTTCAATTCCTTGAGCCCCGGGTCGGGAGGGAAGCTTAGATAAGCCTTGTTGTCCCACATGTGCAGGAGATGGCTGAACAATAGATGCTGCATTCTGTACAACTGGAGTCTGGAAAAGGAAATAGAAAATGAGACTGTGAGCTCGACTGTGGTGGTGCACGCCTTTAACCCCAGCATTAGGAAGGCAGAGGCAGCAGGATCTCTGTCTCAAAAAAACGAAACAAAAAAAATCTCAAAACCTAAGCCAAAAACCCTAGAGGTCAAATTCAGTTAAGTTCTAAGCTTTTAAAATTCCCTGTGAGTGTAAACAATAAATGAACCTCAATTCCTGACAAGGAAAAAATAAAATTAAGCCTTTTTGGATTTTTTTCTTTTTTGTTTTGTTTCTTGTTATGTATAGCCTGGGCTGACCTGTAGACTCGGCTAGCCTCAGATATCCATCAGCTCTGTCTTCCAAGTATTAGGATTAAAGGTACGTGTTACTATGCCAGGTCTTGTCTGTCTGTCTGTCTTTTCAGACATGGCCAGTTTCACTCCTTTATAAAAAAGCAGCATTTTTTGTATTTGATTGTTTTGCCTTCATTTATGTCTGTGTACCATGTATGTGACTGGTGGTTGCAAAGGACCAGAAGAAGGCATCAAATTCCTTGGAATTGTACTAACAGCTGATTGTGAGCTGCCATGTGGGTGCTGGGAATCAAAGGCAGCCTCTATACAAGAGCAGCAAGAGGGCTCAACTGCTGAGCTGTCTCTCCAGGCCCCCGAACTTAAAACTTTTGATTCTAAATCTACCTAGCATCACAGATACATACCACTATGCCAAATAAGGCTTTTCTTGACTAATGCTGAAGGATAAAACAAAACAGAACTACTATCTTTTAATCTCCATACTTGTAGAGATTTTAAACCAACAAACACACACTAACCCAGAGACCAGTCTACAAAGCTGACTAACTCTACCTGGGGTAGTGCTATCTCAGACTCGACTTTCTCTCCTTTGTACAAATACCTTTTGGACCACATTCTCTTTCTGTAGCTGACTCTGTCTCAGTTTCTTTAGCAGCACCAGGCGAGCTTCTTCCAATCGTAGCTCGTCCCTCAGTTGCTTGATAAGCTGCTGCCGCTCCTCCATGCCTTTCCCCTACAGAAACATGGAGGTTGTAGGTCAGCAACAGCAGCAAGGTAACCAGACTCCCTTCCTGCAAGAGATGATCTATGTTTCTCTTCTGAAACCTGCTTCTATAAGAAGCAGATGTGAAGATATAACTATATCTTTATAACCCATGCAGAGCAGCATTCAGGAGGCAGGTACTCAAAAAGTACTTGTATATAAAAGCCAATCAGTGTATTCCTAGTAAAAACATATGACTGACAAAAAAGGAAACAATATTTTCTTTTACAATAAATAGCCTCTAAATCTTTAAAGTCATGTTTGATGTAGATATATTAAAAACAAGTAAGAACTCTTCTATATTCTGGACAATGTAAAGGGAGTCATCACACCTAAGGATTGACTTTATGTGACTTAAATTACAATTTGGTTTAACGGCTACCTTTCAAAGGGCACACTGTAAAGAATCAGCATGAAGAATTTATCAAATAGGTAACATTTACATCCAAAAATCAAATCAAAACAAAAACATAAAACCAAACCAGGAAATTAAGAAATGGAAGGAACATTAAATAAAAAAAAAAAAAAAAAAAAAAAGAAAGAAAAAAGAAAAAAAGAAAGAGAAGAGAAGAGAAGAGAAGAGAAGAGAAGAGAAGAGAAAAGAAAGGAACTTCTTTTCCTTTTTTACCTTAAACATCTCTAGGTTGGCTGCTTTGAGTCTCTCTTCCATCCGGGAGCTGGATCGGGGACTGGAGGCCTCATTATCAGACAAAACAATTATGTCTGGGGAAGGAGTTAGCCTTCCTCGGTCTGGCTCACTGGGCAAGAAAAGGAGAAATTACAGTATTTCCAACAGTGACAGTTCCTTAAAAGGTTAAGAAAATATCTTCACTACAATGAGCCAATAAAATCCAAGGGAACATAAGTCTGTCCTGACTCAGCAAGACAAAGATAAAAACAAGTCCTAGAATAAAGATAGATATCAAGATGTGAATAATGGAAAAACCTTAGCAAAATACTTTTTTTTTTTTTTTTTGGTTTTTCTAGACAGGGTTTCTCTGTATAGCCCTGGCTGTCCTGGAACTCACTTTGTAGACCAGGCTGGCCTCGAACTCAGAAATCCACCTGCCTCTGCCTCCCAAGTGCTGGGATTAAAGGCATGCGCCACCATGCCCGGCTAGCAAAATACTTTAAAAAATATTTATTTATTTATGCATACAACATTACTTATTTATTTATTTATTTATTTATTATGTACACAGCGTTATTTATTTATTTACTTACTTACTATGTGCGCAGCATTCTGCCTGCATGTACTCCTGCATGACAGAAGAGGGCACCAGATTTCACTATAGATTTATGAGCCATCATGTGGTTGCTGGGAACTGAACTCAAGACCAGAGCAGAGAATGCTCCCAACTTCTGAGTCATCTCTCCCACCCAGCAAAATATTTTTCTCATCTAAAATCTGTCAGGATATGCAGGGACAAAGTACAAAGTGATGAAAAGCTTTAAGAATTGGGGGGGGGGGTGCAGCTAGAGAGTAGGATTAAAACTTAATAGTTGGCTCTTCCACAAGACTCAGGTTTAGTTCTCAGGACTTATGACTGCTCACAATTGTCTGTAGCTCCAGTTCCATGAGACCTGATGTCTTCTTTTAGCCTTCATGGGAAGCAGGCATGCACATCACCACATGACATACATATAGGCAAAATATTCATAAAATAGTAATTTTTTAAAATTGGGGGTGGGGGGAAGAATTAGGTGGGGCTAAAAAGATGGCTGAATAAGAGCACTGGCTACCCTTCCAGAGGACTCAGGTTCAATCCTAGCACCAACATGTTGGCTCACAAGAGTCTGTAATTCCAGTCCCAGAGGATCTGACATTTCCTCTGGCCACCACTGCATGCACATGATATACAGATATCCATGCAAATGAAACACTCATACACATAAAAAGAAGAAAAAAGGGGGGGGGGAGGGAGAGAAGAGGAGGGAGAGAGAGAGAAAGGGAGAGGGGCACCGGGAGAGGGAGGGAGAAAGGGAGGGAGAGAGAGAGAGAGAAAGGGGTGGGGGGTGGAGAGAATTTGGTGTGTTGGCTCACACCTTTAATCCCAGCACTTAATGTCAGTCTAGTCTACATATGAAGTTCCAGGGCAGCCTTAAAAATTAAAAATTGAGGTAAGTGCTCTAATACCACATTTTAATTTACAACTGTTTCACCTAATCACAACATTCAGCTGTCATTAATTATCTTATTAGTTAGTTTAAGGCTTCATGAAAGGGCAAAGCCAGTAGAATGTAGTAATCTACTTGAGTACTACTGATGGACAAAAAAAGGAAGCAGATTGCTTTAACACTAATAACATGGTTCCAGTTAAGTGACACTGTATCCTGTCAAGAGTGAATCACAGAGAGGCAAAAGATGGAGTGGACAATGGCTTGAGGAAATGGACAGTACCAATTATAAAGTATATAGCCTCGTGGAAAGGATTAAACCAAAGACACACTATCAAAGTATCTAGTACCTTTGCTGAAGAGAAACTATCCAGGAACTACTTAAAAAAAAATTTTTTTTAAATTTATTTTATGTATCTGAGTATACTGTCACTCTCTTCAGACACACCAGAAGTCATTACAGATGGTTGTGAGTCACCATGTGGTTGCTGGGAATTTTGCTCAGGACCTCTGGAAGAGCAGTCAGTGCTCTTAACCACTGAGCCATCTCTCCAGCCCCACCAGAAACTATTTCAGATATCTAAAATCCTTCACATGGACTTTTCTTTTTTTCCTCACATTGACTTTTCTTCCAAATCTATTCATTTGGTAACTCTTGTTTTTATATTTCTGCAGCCCAAATATAAAGAATCCTGAAAAATAGAATTTCTTAGATTCCCAAAACAACAAATGTATCTCCCACTTCTCCTGATTCTTAAATGTTTCTGAAACAGCCAGGTGTGGTGGCGCACACATTTAGTCCCTGCACTTGGGAGGCAGAGGCAGGCGGATTTCTGAGTTCCAGGCCAGCCTGGTCTACAGAGTGAGTTCCAGGACAGCCAGGGCTATACAGAGAAACCCTGTCTCAAAAAACAAACAAACAAAAACTGTTTCTGAGACAGGGTCTCATGCAATTGGTTAACCTTGAAATCCCAATCTCTCTGCCTCTATTTCCAAAGCACCATGATCTCAAGAATGCAGCACCATGCCTGGCTAAATTTATTTTCCCTATTCTTTTGTGGTATTGGGGATAGAACTCAAGGCTTCACAGATACCTAAGCATGCCTTCTATTACTGAACTTCAGCTATAGCTTTTTGAGATAGAATAGCTGGGAGTATATAAGTCTCGGTTAGATTGGTGAGCTTGTATGTCTTAAAGATGGGACCTAAAACCCAAAAGCTCATAGGTCATTACTTCTACAACATATCTATCCACTATTTTCTCACGGTTTTGTGTCTCAGGTCCTTTTGGGACACAAAAGTATTTGTACAAGTTTGTGTTATTGGGAATCAACCTAGGATTCCATGCATGCTAGGTAAGTAGTCTACCATTGAGCAAAATCTCTAGCCCCAAGCAGCTTTTTTTATGCTTTTAATTTTAATTAATTTAGTGTCTGACATGCAGGTACTTATGTGCCAGGGTAGAGTTGTGGTAGTCAAAGGACAACTTTATGGAGTCAGTTTTCTTCTTCTGACATGTGAGTTCCAGGAGTTAAACTTACATTTATGAGCTTTAGAGGCAAATTACTTTACTCACTGGGTCATCTTGCTGGTCCCTGTGGCCCAGGCTAACCTTGAACTCACAGCAAACACCATCACCATTCTTAGTTTCACCTTAGTGAAACTAAGTGTTTGCTTCTTTTAAACAAGGTAGCCCTCGGTGAGATAAGCCTTTACCTTCTCAACAGGGTAAATCTGAGTTACTAATATGTTTAGCTGAGAAAACAGAAAAAGAAGAGAGGGAGTAAGGAAAATGACTGCTTTGTGGACTTGTAAATGTGTCTGGACTGCACTGTAGCCACAAGTCAGCCAGCAAGCTGAGAATATATAGTTACAGGGAAAAAATGGCAATAGACAGCGGCTTTATGAAATTCTGGTCCTGATTAGGTAAGCATATTCTGTAAAAAGCTTGTTTCTAAGGTAAAAAAACATCCTTCCCCTGCACCTTTATTGCTGAGACTGCTTACCAAGATGGGCAAAGAGATTTTTTTTTTTTTTAAATTTCTTATTAGGTATTTTCCTCATTTACATTTCCAATGCTACCCCAAAAGTACCCCATATCCACCCCCCCCCCACTCCCCTACCCACCCACTCCCCCTTTTTGGCCCTGGCATTCCCCTGTACTGGGGCATATAAAGTTTGCATGTCCAATGGGCCTCTCTTTCCAGTGATGGCCGACTAGGCCATCTTTTGATACATATGCAGCTAGAGACAAGAGCTCCGGGGTACTGGTTAGTTCATAATGTTGTTGCACCTACAGGGTTGCAGATCTCTTTAGCTCCTTGGATACTTTCTCTAGCTCCTCCATTGGGAGCCCTGTGATCCATCCAATAGCTGACTCTGAGCATCCACTTCTGTGTTTGCTAGGCCCCGGCATAGTCTCACAAGACTTTTTCCTTTTTGTAGCCCTGGCTGGCCTTATGTATGCATATATAACCACGGCCTGGGTTAAAGATCCTAATTTATTTCAGAGATTTAAAATTTTGCCCCAATTAGTGGTATTGAAGGAACAAAGATAGAAGATCTCATGTTACAAACTTAACCTTCCATATTTCCTTCTTATTCCTTTAAAATTTTATTTTATTTTGTGTGCACAAGTGTTGCCTACATACATATATGTTTACCACATACATGCCTGGTACCCTGGGAGGAGGTTGAGAAGGCGGAGTTGAACTACTGAACCTGGAAGTGCATTACACATGGTATATGTGCTAGGAACTTAACCCAGGTCCTCTACAAGGGCAACAAGAACTCTTAGCCAATAAGACACCTTTCCGCTGCCTTGTTTTTAATTCATATCAAGGAGATCATGCCTCTCTTTAGTTTATTCTTACAGAACACCTTGTGGGAAAAGAGATGCTATTAAACTCAATGCCCACAAAGTGTAATGTATTTTATTTTGTAAGTTCATTATCCACAAATAAAATGGTTGGGTTTGAGTGCTGTAAGACCTTTTTGGGGGGGCAGTATTTGGAACTGATTCTAGCACCTTACACAGGTTAAGCAGACACTGGATTTTGACCTAGATGATCAATCCCATATTCTGACTTTTGAATAAATAGAATTAAACAGCATTGCCAGTTTGTCAAAGTGGTGTACAATGTGTCCATGAAAGATGTGCTTAAAGAGCTTAGTTTGGAACATGAAAAATCTATCTAGTATTTCATTCACATGTTCCCATTCATCCATACCATCCCTCCTGAAGAATGTAAGGTTGATCCACTTATATAACATTTCTCCAAATCTACATGTAGCTTCCAAAAGAAATCTCTTTCGGGTCACACGGCTCCCAATGGAGGAGCTAGAGAAAGTACCCAAGGAGCTAAAGGGAACTGCAACCCTATATGTGGAACAACAATATGAACTAACCAGTACCCCGGAGCTCTTGACTCTAGCTACATATGTATCAAAAGATGGCCTAGTCAGCCATCACTGGAAAGAGAGGCCCATTGGACATGCAAACTTTATATGCCCCAGTACAGGGGAACGCCAGGGGCAAAAAATGGGAATGGGTGGGTAGGGGATTGGGGGGGTGGGTATGGGGGACTTTTGGGATAGCATTGGAAATGTAAACGAGGAAAATACCTAATTTAAAAAAAAAAAAAAAGAAATCTCTTTCAGGATCACTAAGGAATTTGTTTGAAGTTTTTAAATACTAATACCAACAGTAATTACTTCAGGTTTTTTTTTTTTTTTGGTTTGGTGGGATTTTGTTGTTTTTAAGAAGAGTTCTAGGACAAGACTATCAAAAGAAAGAAAGAAACACATGTAAGGCATTAACTATTCCTTCCTTCTCTCTAGTCTAGTTTGTTAAAGATCCTACTTTGATACTAATCCAGGATAAAAACCAGGAAGGTCAAATAAAATGAATAACGAGTAATTCTTACTTTTATCAAGTATTTCTAAACTACTGATAAACAGTCTCCTTAAAACTAGGGGTATCTATATTCTGATTCAACTACCAGGTTGATTTAAGCCTCAGTTAGTTCTAGGTTCCTTTCTTTTAAAAAAAAAAAATTTTTTTTTTAGTCTTTTTTTTCTTAAAATTTTTTTAAAAGATTTATTTATTTATTTATTTATTTATTATATGTAAGTACACTGTAGCTGTCTTCAGACCCGCCAGAAGAGGGCATCAGATCTCATTATGGGTGGTTGTGAGCCACCATGTGGTTGCTGGGATTTAAACTCAGACCTTCAGAAGAGCAGTCAGTGCTCTTAACCGCTGAGCCATCTCTCCAGCCCCTCTAGAAAGTGGTACAGATAGAGCAAGAATTGAAGAATTGCAGGGACCATTATGTGCATAATGTTCCTTTTGACAAAAGAAAAGCCAAGTTCATGAAACAGAATCCAAATAGATCCTAAATCCCTTTTGTTTTGTTTTGTTTCTCTGTGTAGGCCTGGTTGTCCTGAAACTTGCTCTGTACACCAGGCTAGCCTTAAACTCAGAGATACACTTGCCCTTGCCTCCAGAGTGCTGGGATCAAAGGCATGCGCTGCCACTACCTGGATGATACCAATTTGTTTGATTTAATCCTAAAGCCATCTTAGGAGGAGGGAACAAAACAAAGAAATACTAATTGGGTTAGAATCTAATGTCACCTTATTCCAGAAATGACCTTTTTTTTTTTTTAAAGAAGAAAGAAGTCTGCACAGGTGCCCATACAGGATAGGAAAGGGTGCTGGACCACTTAAGAGTTGGAATTACAGGCGGTTGAGAACCATTTGATGTGGGAACTAGGATTTGAAGTCCAGTCCTCAAGACTGGGCAGCAAACACTATGAGTTATTTTGTCACCTCTCTGGTCCCTAGAAATAAATATTTTATCTTAGGTAAGAATAATGACTTTCATTATGAGCTACTAGCTTCATCTGGAAAAAAGAGAAACTCTTGCTCAGTTCAAGCCAGAGGACACAGATCTTTCTAGAAGCTTTAGGATGCCATGATGTGGTAGCTAATATATGTAATCCCAGCACTGATATGCTGAGACAAGAGGACTGCTATAAGTTCAAGACCAGCATGACTACAATAGAATGAGACCCTGTTGCAAAACAGCAAAATACAAAAAGGGCAGTTTTAGGATAAAAAGCACCATCCTCTCACTGAGATTCATCCCATTTTTACAAGCTTATTTTAAGACGACCCAATCCCTAAAGGCAGCTAAACTGTTCCATACCTCCGTCTAGCACTCATATCCACAGGCTCATCATTGATGTTTTCTTTGCCGGGCCTTCCAGCAGTCCTGTTGTTGTCTCCATGAGGCCTGAGATTTCCATTAAGTTTCTCTTCATAACCCTTGACACCACTGCCATCTTGCTTAGTAGGTAACTCATGCGGCACCTCAAGATTTGCCAAATCTTTCCTTTTGAGCAGTGCTAACATTTTCAGCCGTTCCATGGCCTCATGCCCCTCCATTTTCAGTCGTTTTGCCAGAACATCATCTCGCTCATCTGCTGGGTCCAAACTCCTCTTCAAAAGATTCAGGCGCAGAGCATCTTCTGTCATTCTATCCATCCTATGGAATGAAATATCAGAATAAAGTTCCTCATGTAGGAATGTGAAGTGAAAGAAATGCTGAGGTAAAGAAAAAATAATTTATGTAACATACATTTAAACTTACAGATAACAGAGCTAACTCCCAATGCTATTACTGTCCAACGACATCTATATTAAGTATTTCTCCAGTCAACTTCAGCAATAAAAACAAACTTCAAATATGCCATAGTCTCCAAAGGCCTTTAATTATAAAAAGTGCCCAAAATCAAACACTAAACTCTTGTGAATGGTTCTCTAAAAACAATCAACAACAACAAAAACATTCACGATAGAGATAATAGAGCTTGCCTAAAATTCCAGAACTTTGGTGTCTGAGTCAGGAAGATCTAGAATTTAATGATAGCCTGAGCTATAATGCCAGATCCCGTATATAATTAAACAAACTGGACTGGAGAAGTGATTCAAAGTACTTGCTACTCTTGTAGAAGACTGAGGTTCAACTCCTAGAACCCACATGGCAGCTTACAAACATCCATAAAACTCCAGTTTCAGGGAATCCAGAGCTCTCTTGGGTCTCTGTAGGCATCAGGCACACACTCAGTATTTATATTCAGTGTGTGTGTGTGTGCGTACATATATGTATAGATACACATATATAAATATTTGCTGTATATATATATACACACACACACACACACACACACACACACACACACACACATATACACACACACATACTGAATGTGTGCCTGATGCCTACACATACACAAAAATTTAAAAGATAAACTAAAATGACAACAAATAGAACCATTAAAAAATAAACTAAAATAACAACAAACTGTGCCAGCAAGATGGCTCAGAAGGAAAAGGTGCTTGCTGCCAAGTTTGATGACCTAAGTTCAATCCTAGAGCTCCATGGTAGAAGGAAAGAATCAATTCCTAAAAGTTGGTCCTCTGACCTCCAAATGAATATTATGGTATATGCAACTTCTCACAACAAATAATAAATATAACATTTTATTTTATTTTTTGAGACAACCTCTTTACATAGTCCTGGAACTCAATATGTAGACCAGGAGGGCCTTGAACTCAGAGGTCTGCCTGCTTCTGTCTTCCCCAGTGCTGGGATTAAATCACTTTATTAAACCAGTATAATCACAACTACATTTTAAATATTGTGCCTTCTACTCACAGGTAAGTGTGGTCCTCATCTGGGCATTGAGGAAACTTATCTTTGCAACAGACAACAACCATTTCAAAAAACCACAACTTATCAAAATGCAGAGTTGTAGAGCCTATCTACAATATCTACAACTCCCATACCCAAGGCTCAGGGATTGGGGCAGAAAAAAAAAGAGCCAGAAGAACAAGGAGTTTTGCTATGAGATTGTGTCTCCTAAAACTAAAAGAAGCTACACCCAAAAAGTCTCATCAACATGACTGTCTTAAACAAGAATTGAACAAGGAAAACAATAGATATGCTAACATGGACAGGGAAAGCCCAGGAGGCTTCAAACCTATACAATCAACTATAGGCTACTAAGGACTGCTAAGAGCTGGATTAATAATAGTCTTTCCCAGGGAAGAGCATTTGGTTATCCAATTCCAAATGGTTAGTCTTGAAAATATACATACAAGTAACACTAAACAGATGAGACTTGTTATCTACTCTAAAATCTATACAAATCTAGATTTAAAAAAAAAAAAAGGAAGACACTGCCTTTTCCAGTATGTCCCCTATTGTATCACCAAACCTCCTTATAGTTGTTTCCTCCAAGGAAAGCTTATTATTAATAATAATAAGCAGCCATCTTTTGACCAAGAGGGAAAGCAGCCTACTAGTGATAAAGCCAACACTGTGTACTAGAAAACATAGTGACTGGAGCTAATTACATAGCCATGTCAACATGTCAAAGTACCCTGAAGCTAATCTATGTATTCTTATTACAGTGGCCAATAACTTTTTTTTAATATTTAAGCTACTGTTAGCTGGGTTTTCTGTACCTAAACAAGGCACATTCTAATAGAGAGGTTTGTTAAAACTGGCACCATGAAATCAAGGTGAGGATATTAAAAAACAGCTGCATATGTGGCACATAAGCAAAGACTCACAGCTTAGGCTAACACTAGGTGCTTATTTGAACAGGCATAGAAAGCAATTGAAGTAATATGTAAGGATGAATCAAAGTAATGAAAAAGAACATATAGTTAGAAAGAAAGGGACCAGACTAGAACCTCAAATTAAGGGCTAAATTATAGGAAACGAATCAGAAAGCAAGAGAGAAAGCTTGCCATGTTAACAAGTTAAAGTGACAAAGGAAAATAATGGTGTCAAACAAATGCAACAAAAGGACTAGAGAAGCCAGCGCAGCCAGTTTAAGAAAAATGCTTGTTAGTTAAACCTAACATCCCGAGTTTGTCCCCTGGAATCCATGTAAAAATGTCAGATATAGGGGTATACATCTGTAATCTCGAAACTCCTAAGGAGAGTGATGGGAGGAGGGGACAGGTGAATTGTCTAGAAGCCCACAGGCCAGCTATCCTGCAGCAGACTGTAAAAAACAGGAGACCCTGCCTGAAACAAGGTCCCCCATGGTGACAACTGACTCCTGAAAGTTAACTTCTGATCTCCTCAAACACCACTCACACAAATCATATACACACTACACAAGCATAGATACTCTAAATATAATTTTTAGAAGTTTAAGACAAATGCAGCTGCATAATAGATTCAAGGCCAACCTGAGATACACGAGACCCTATCAGAAAACAAAAACAAGTTAAATAAGATGGCATACACCTTTAATTCTAACACTAGCACTAAGAAAAGGAGCAGCAGCAGCAGCAGGGAAACTTGGTAGTAAGGCCAATTTAATCTACATACCAAATTCCAACTTAGAGCAGCATAGTGAGGATCCTGTCTCAAAAACAAAACACTAGCCGGGCACTGGTGGCCATTTATCAAGTTCAAATTATAAAGTATTCTCTCTAACAGAGTCTCACTGTGTATATCTGGCTGAACTGTAACTGATGGATACCATCATAATCAGAGATTTGCTTGTCTTTGCCTCCCTGGTGCTGAGACTAAAGTGTGCATACCACACGAGACCCCAAGTTACATGTTTTTCTAAAAAGTGTTAACATTCTTCCTTAATACTGACTGCCACTGTGGTGGTTTGATAGGAATGGCCCCCATGGACTCATGTGTTTAAATGCTTGGCCCATAGGGAGTGGCTTGATTGGAGCAGATGTGGCCTTGTTGGAGGAAATGTGTCACTGTGGTAGCAGGCTTTGAGGTCTCATTCAAGCTAAACCCAGTGTGGCACACAGTCTCCTTTGCTACTTAATGGTCAAGATGTAGAACTCTCAGCTCCTCCAGCACCACGTCTGCCTATGTGCCTCCTTGTCCCACCATGGCGATAATAGACTAAACCTCTGAAAGTGAGCCAGCTCCAATTAAATGTTTTCCTTTATAATAGTTGCCAAGGTCATGGTGTCTCTTCACAGCAATAAAACCCTAGCTAAGACAACCAGTACAGCACAGTGTACATGTTCAAGTGACTTAATAATGGCTGTGAAGCAAAGGAATAGTAATGCACATAAGTCATCAGAGCACAAAATACAGGCCAGTGATTTTGGCACTGTGTCCTGCAGGACATAGAGGAAACTATAGACTACATAGGAGTCAGGACTATCTTCTGGAGGCTTTGGAACATATCTTTTGGGTGTTTACTACATGTGAAAAGTATGAGGACCTAATTTTGAATTTCCAGCACTCTTGTATAAAAAGCTGAGTGCAGCAACATAGTTATAATCTCAGTGCAGGGGAGGCAGAAACAGATCATCTCAAAGATAAGGTGGATGAAGACAAGGACCTCTGACACACGCGCGCACACATGCACGCGCGCGCGCACACACACATACAGGAACGTGTACACATACAAAATAGGCTTTAAAAAAGCACATTTTTAAACAAAGATCAGTAGCTGCCTAAGGCAGAACTACTGCTAATGAGTAGTGGGTTTCTGTTCAGTTTGAGGATATATTCTGAATCTGTAATAAAGGATGTACAAACTCTGACTACACTAAATTAGATGAACTATAAACTTCAGTTTTTATTTGCTTATTTTAAACACTGTACTTATTTATTTTATGTATATGAGTGCTCTATCAGCATGTACACATACATGCCAGAAGAGGGTATCAGATCATATTATAGATGGTTATGAGCCATCATATGGTTGCTGGGAACTAAGCTTTGGAAGAGCATGTAGTACTCTCTTAACAGCTGAGCCATCTCTCCAGCCCTCTCAGATTTTAATTAGAAGTTCTGCAGCTTCAGAGATGGCACAGCAGTTAAGAGTACTTATTGCTCTTCCAGAGGATCTAGGTTCAATTCCCAGCAACCACATGGCAGCTTACAGCTGTCTATTAACTCCAGTTATATGGGAGTTACATATGTATTTGGTGGTAAACACACATACATGCAGGCAAAACATGCACACACAATAAAAGTTTTTAAAAATAATAGTATAAAATCTTATTACTCTTTGATTACATGTGTGGGATATGTGGATGTGGCTGCATGGGTTTAAGGAAGCAAAAGGCATCTTATCCCTCTAGAACTGGAGTTACAGGTATTTGTGAGGCAACCATGTAGATGATGGGAATCAAATAGATGTATTTGCAAGAAACAGGGGTGGGAGTATCTTACCCTATGAGCCACTGCCTCTCTAGCTCTAGCACCATAAATTATTCACATATTCTGTTGGCATGTGAACTCCAACAAAAGTGGATTTTAAAAATGTTTATAAAGGGGCTCGGATGATGGTTTGGCAGTTATGGTACTTAACTGCTCTTCCATGCTAGCCTGTAACAGCTTGTAACTCTGGTTCTAGAAAATGCCCTTTTCTGCCCCCCTCTAACACTAAAGATGGACATATATAATGAAGGCACACATACATAAATCTTTTTTAATAAAGGAAAAAACTATGTTAGTAGCAGGAATGATGGAAAGTATTAGCATGGCAGAGTAGGTGTGGTGGTGTAAACTACAATTCCAGCATTCAAGAAGCTGAGGTGGGAGGATAAAGAGTTCAAGGCCAATTTGGGCTTATGGAGTGAAGACCTAAAGAACTAACTCAAAAAAAACAAAACAAAACCAAAAAACAAACAAACAAAAAAACCCCCAAAATCAAAGAGCAACTTTTTTTTTTGGTTTTCCGAGACAGGGTTTCTCTGTATAGCCCTGGATGTCCTGGAACTCAGAAATCTGCCTGCCTCTGTCTCCTGAGTGCTGGGATTAAAGGCATGCACCCATCAAGCCCGGCTCAAAGAGCAACTTTAAAGCAGTTCAATATATAAACGAACCCACAGATCTAAGAATTTCAACAACCTTAAACACAAGGAAAGACAAGGAAAAGTGCTTGGTTTACATGTATGCACCGACTCACCTAATTCAATAAATAAATATTGAATGATTAATCTTGGAAAATCTTGACTCTGTGGGTAAAGTACTTGCTGTGCAACATGAAGACCTAAGCTGGGATTCCTCTTACTTATATTAAAAAGACAGGTATGACAACAAACATCTATAAACTCATGTGAATGGGAGGCAGATCCTGGGGACTTGCTGGCCAGCTACTCAGTATGAACTGGTAAGCTCCAGATTTAGCCAGACAACCTTATCTTAAAAATAAAGTAGAAGGCTGGCAATAGGACTCAGCTGTGAAAGCCTAACCTGAACTCAAATCTCTGGAACCCATGTAAAAGGAAAAGGAGAAAACCAAATACTGAAAGTTTTGCATTCCCATTTATATTCCCACCATGGCAGGAGTACCCACATTCACATATCATGTCTACCCATGACTACTAAAAAGGGGTGGGAAGGGTAAAGAGGAAGCTCAGCAGTTAACACTCTTCCAGAGGACCATGGAGATCACATCTATCTCTAACTCCAGTCCCAAGGTATCCAATGCCATCTTCTGGCCTCCTCAAGCACTGCATATACATGGTAGACATCCATGCAGACACTAACACACACAGAGAGAAAATTTAAATAACAATAATAAGGCAGAGAACTATAAAAGAAGACATCTACATCAACTTCTGAACTCCATATACCCAGCATGTGTACTCTTAACCACTGAGGTTTAGTAGCCCCTGTGTGTAATCTCAAACTCTTAGAGGTAAAGGTAAGAGGATAAGGAACTCAATACCAGCTCTGATTACAAAGTTCAAAACCAGCATTACCTAAAGAAGCCCATGACTCAAATCAATCAATAAAAATAAAAAATGCTAACATAGAGATATACCAGCTTGAAGATACAGGTGGATCTCTCTGAATTTGAGGCCAGTCTGAATTCCAGGACAGCTAGAGCTAGTCTAATATAGTGAGACCCTGTCTCAGAAAAAAGGAAAAGGAAAGGAAAAGAAAAATATATAATAAAAAAAGTGAAGATACTTTAACTTAAAGCTTGTATAATAATGATGATAATATCAAAAGTAATATTTGTAAATAGGGCAAAAAACTGTATGTACAGTAAAAAACACTGCAGTTCAAACCCACAACGGCCATTGGCCACTGGTACTCCTTGGCACGACAACCAAGCAGTTTCATGAGCACATGTTGCTCAGAACTAAGGCTGCAGTGAAGGTGCAGAGTGCATCACAGAAATACTGCCAAAAACACCGCAAGATTATTGAGTTTAACTTTTGATGTTCACATGTTCAGAACCTTTACTGTTGTCAAATTCATTCATTCATTCATTCATTCACTCACTCAGCAGCACTCACATTTGTTACCACAGCTTAAGAAGCTTAGGTAGAGTAAGATGGTTCGATGGTAAGGCACTTGCCTTTCAAGTGTGAGGAGCTGAGTTCAAAACCCCAGAGCCCTGTAAAAGTACAACAGCATGCACCTTTAATACCAGCACTCCTACAGTGAGATAGGTGGAGACAAGAGAGTCCTTGGAAGCTTGTGGTTCCACAGTAGTTAAGAAAAAGAAATCGCCTAAAACAAAGAAGGTGGGGATTCTACATGTGTGACATATCCCTGACCCTATACTTGTAAATGTACACACACATCCTAGGTGAAGAGGACCCTTCATGATCTAGTCCCAATCTACGTTTTTAACCACACTACTCTTATTCCTATATGTATTTTATAACAGAGCTAGCTGTGTGATACATGGCAGTAATGCCAGCGCTGTTCAAGGATAGGCTCACAACCAAAAATATAAGATAAATAATAATTTTGGCTGTAATCTGCCTGTTAACTCTCTAATACTAAAAAAAAAATAACTAGGCTTGGGCCTTATGCATCTGTTTTGCTTCCATAATAATCCATCCAAACCTAATAACAGCATTAATGTTTAAAAACAAACAAACAAACACTGGTCTTTTCACAATAGTGAGCAATGTTGGCCTGGCTGGGTGGAACATACCTGTAATCCCACATATTTGGGAGGCTGAAGGGTTTCAAGTTCAAAGCTAGGCCTGGACACTTGAAGCAAAATTGTTTACAAATTTGTGTGTGCATATGCAATGGGAACTCAAGCTTACATTGGACCCAAGGGTATCAGTGGGCTTCTTGCTTGCTAGGCAAGCACTCTATCATTTGAGCTACAGCCCCAGCTTCATTTCCTTTTACTTTTTAATTTAATAGTTGTGTACATTGTGCCTATGCGACTATGCAAATGTCATGGTGTGTATGTGGACATCAGAGGAAAACCTGAGGAAGTTCTTTCCTTCCACTATGTGATTTGGAATATTAAATTTATGCAGTCAGGCTTGGTAGCAAGGCTATTTAGTCACTGAGCCTACTTTAAACCAATGTTTCTTTAAATGTCACTTCAGATTACCTACATCCAAAATACACAGTAAAAACATAGTTTCTTGGGCTTATTTCATAGCAGCAAAATTTATCCTGGGGGAGGGAGGGATTCCAGCAGTCACCTGAATTTTACCAGGTTCTCCTGCTCAATTTTTTCAGTGCTTATAAAATATTTATTTTATTTTGCCTACATGCATATCTGTGCACCATATGTGTGTGTGGTGCTCCTGGAGGTCGGAAGTTACCAGGTTCCCTGGAAGTGGAGTTATCGACAGTTGTGAGTTGTCATGAATGCTGGGATTCAAACCCACATCCTATGAGAAGAGCAGCAAATGCTCTTAACTGCTAAGCCATTTCTCCAGCCTCCAGTTGATTTGGGCATGGGAGGGTGGCTAAGGCATCTCTCTGCATTGACCTAGAACTTCCTATATAATCCAAATTAGCTTTGAGTTCTCCATTCTTCCGCTTCAACCTCCTATGTGCTAGGGTTACGGGGGATACATTACAATGTCCAGTTCTCCAAATAATTATTAGTTTAATTATTAAGCTTTCACAAAAGAAACAGACAAGTAGCTGTATTATATAAAAATGTCTCCCTCAGGATAGCTTGGAAATTATGATTCTCATGCCTCCTAAGTAATATCACATTCAGCTAAATATTATTTTTAAATAAAAGGAAAACAAATTCATGTTTCATACCACAGCAGTAATAAGAATGAGCAGTAGAAGAGAAAAAGCATAGAAGAATCTTTCAAACTGTTCCTAGAAATCACTCTTTCCTAAGTACATATCCAAGAAAGACTTCTCAGATAAAGCACATGTGACATGCTCACCACAGTCTGAGAACAGATGGAACGAAGTACACTCTAGCAGAAAGAAAAGTAACAGGTATGTAACTGAGGACAACAGGGACAAGGAAGACAGATCCCTGAGGAGGGATCAATACTTGAGCAAATGCTAGAATGGACTAATAAGTGTAGCACACAGAAACACACACACGTCACTACATCATTTTCTTCTGTTTTCCTATGGCGTTTGGATTATTCTCATTATGTGAAAACTGTGACTATAAAAAACAAACTTCCCTAAGACCTCACAACAGAACAGAGTGATGATCAAAGTCTATCTGCAGACTATGTACTTCTAACTCCCACTGCCATTCCTCTCCCACACCAAGGCCGTGAAGTGGACTTCAACTCTTAGCCAAGAGACACTCATGCTAAAGAAGGTGTTCGTCTACACATTCTGCTTTGTCAGTGAAAACTTAAGTCCTACTTGCTACAGACAAAATACATGAAGACAGCAGTGTACATATAGACCGTACAGTCCCCAAATTTACTCTCATCATCATACTAATAATACCAGGGACTTGAAAACTACAGTCTTTGGGAAAACACTTTTTAAGAAGTGTTTGTGACAGGAAAAAGTAATCACTAAAACCTTAGAAAAGTCTCATACACAAAAAAACCTTCACTCTCAGTGGTTCTCTCTCATTCATTCCTTCTTTCTGTCTTCCTCCCACCGACCCCATCTATGTCAAGCCTTTAACTCAAAATTGCAACCAAGAGGTAGCCAAGAGGCCTGAGTGCTGGCATTAAAGTGTGTACCAGCATGCCTGGCTAGATATACACATAATTAAAAATGAAAATAAAATAAATGTTTAAAAAAATGTATTAGCTTAGAGTGGTGGCACACGTTTGATTCCAGCACTTCAAAAGCCCAGGCAAGGGGCTGGTGAGATGGCTCAGTGGGTAAGAGCACCTGACTGCTCTTCCAAAGGACCGAAGTTCAAATCCCAGCAACCACATGGTGGCTCACAACCACCCGTAATGAGATCTGATGCCCTCTTCTGGTGCATCTGAAGACAGCTACAGTGTACTTACATATAATAAATAAATAAATAAATAAATAAATAAGGAAAAAAGAATAAAATAATAACTGTTAACAAACAAACAACAACAACAACAAAAAAGGCCCAGGCAAGTGGATCTTTGTAAGTTTTAAGCCACCATGGTCTATATGGAGAGTGTGTTTCAGGCTAGCTCTGGCTATATAGTAAAACCCAATCTCAAAAACAACAAACAATCCTCCATGCCAGTCCCTCAGGACTCACAGGCCAGCACAATGGCTCACAATAAAAATACTTGCTACATAAGTGCCTGACAACCTGAGTTCAAGCCCAGGAGCCCACTTAAAGTAGAAGGAACTTATTCCTGAAAGTTATCCTTGAACACAAACAGGCACACTTGTACAGGAACATATATACACACAAGTAATATATAAATAAAATTTTTAATTAATTATGGTTCTAATAATAAGGAAAGGAAAATAAGCATGAAGATGTATACTATACACAATGGCCCTAGGACTTCTCTTAATGATAGCTGATATGTTTATAAATGTGTGTGTGCAGGTATGTGAGCATGTACAAAAGTCAACTCTCTCTATCATGTGGATCTCAAGAATCAAACTCAGGCTTGGTGGCCGATGCCTTTAACTTCTAAGCCACCTGGCCAGCCTTATTTTTACTTTTAGGAGATGACATCTTAAGTAGCCCAGGCTGTCTAGGAACTTACTTTGTAGACCATACTGGGCTCAAACTCAAGAGATCTGACTGCCTCTGCCTCCTGAATGTTGGCATTAAAGGAATGTGCCACCATGCTCAGCCTGTATGAAACTCATTCTGTGTAGCCAAACTGGTGTAGAAACTCTAGAAGCTTCTGTTTTAAAAAGGTTAAAGTTTGAAGCCTATATATTCATACATAGCTAATTTACATATTTTAAAAGGATAAATGTAATTACCCAAATAACATGTCTCAATTGTTCTTCAGATATTAGTAAATCTGTGGCCCATACTTCTAAGCTCAGGTGGCTCAGGTGTAGAGCATTTATGAGTATGTGCAAGCTCCTCTATAGTTGATTCCTAGCAATACACCCAAATATACATACATTCTCATACACACACACACACACGCGCACACATATATATATATATATAGAGAAGCACACACAAAACAAAAAAAACCTTCAATTAAATGAAAGACAATGTTTTCTACCAAGCCAGAAACAAAATGTATTTTTCATGTACTGACAAAGACCACAGAACAATGGATTCCCATCCTGAACAAGTCCCACTATCCTAATGCAAACCAGATAGCTGAGCTCCTTCCTTCCAAGCTCACTAATGCTCCATATTGCCAGCCATTCCCAGCAATTAACTATGTGCTTCCCAGGAATATAACCTCTTTATTTCTTTTCCCTAAAGGAACTTAAACACATACAAATAAAACTGCAGCAGAACAAATTCTTCAAATGGGGCTATAAAAGCCCCAAACAGAAAGCAAACTGGAGACAGAACAAGTTTCATTTCAAAGCCTACAAGGAATGAAATTATCTCTAAATGTACTGCTTTAATGAGATGACTTTAGAGGTTGCTTCTACACCATCCTAGAAGTAGTAATCTCTGGAACTTAGCAATTGTCAGACTGAAATACTGACAATCCCCTGAGAAAAGCATGGTTCCAAAAGTGGGTCTATGAGTGCTACTATTTCTCATTAGGAAGAGATTTACTCAATAAGGAAACAGAAGAAACTTCCCTGGTCATTGTACAAGACAGTAATACAAAGGACAGAAGCCCAAATAAATTATAAAATAATTATAATTGACAAGGAGCTGAGCATGGTGGCTCATGCCTGTGAACTTAGCACTGGGGAAGCTAAGGCAGGATTGTCCTGAGTTCTTGGCCTGCCTAGACTACATAAGTGTGCTCCAGAATAAGGCCCATCTCAAAAACCCACAAAACACCATTACTTGGCAACAATACTGTGGTCGTCTGAATTAAGAATGGCCCCACACAGGCCCATAGAATTGTCACCAGGTAGTGAGATTATTTGAAAGGATTAGGAGATGTGGCCTTGTTAAAGGAAGGGTGTCAATGGAGGTGTGCTCTGAGGTTTCAGAAGTCCAAACTAGGCCCAGTGGATCTTTCTTCCTGCTGCCTTCAGATCTGGATGTAGAACTGTAAAGCTATTTCAAGAGCACCATGTCTACCTGTGTGCTTCCATGGTCCCCACCACAATGACAATGGACCAACCCTCTGAAACTGTAAGCAAGCCCCAATTAAATGCTTTCCTTTGTAAAGAGTTGCAGTGGTCATGGTGTCTCTTCACACAGCAATAGAACACTATCTAAGACATATATTAACTAAGAAAATTAGAAATAAATTTGGGAGACTGAGACTGTAGTTCAGTGATGGTGTACATACACATCTGGTGCCTTGGTTTTGGTCCTGGCTCAATAAAAGGGAGAAAAGAAATGAGGAAGGGAGGAAAAGAGATTTGACAAATCTAAAAAAAATAACCTGGCATAAGTAGGGAAGATACTGGTAGATTGCTACAAACATCAAAGTTGCTATTAAAGTATCAAGCCTAAGTACTAGTTCTAAAGAGATATACAATTTATCAATTCTCTTCTGAGACATATGGTACTTCTCTAAAATTAAGTGGACATGTAAGAAGCTGTCTTAGGTTCTTCTTACACTTGAACTGAGTATGGATCAGGCACTCATATTTGGGAAACGAACACCAAGGCATTAGGTGCCCCCAAAAGATTTTATTTTTAACTACATGTATATGTCTGTAACTATATGGGGTATGTGCACATGGATGCAGGTGCTCATGGAAGCCAAAAGAGGTCATGGGGTATCAATGAGTTGGAGCTACAGGTTGCAGGCAGTAAGGCATTGTGTGGGTGCTGGGAACTGACTCAAGGTCTCTGGAAGAGCAGTACATGCTTTGAAGTGCTAAGCTATCTCTCCAGCCCCCTAAGTAGCTTTTGTGACCATAACTTAAGTGATTAAATAATTATGCAGAGTATTACCAGAAAGAACCTCAAGAATAGCTTCTCAGTGGCTTTCCTTGCTGTTTCAATTTAATAAAACTAAGACTTCTCTTAAGGTTGTTTGTTTTAAATTTTTTCTCCTACCCCTCCCCAAACTCTCTTTCAAGGTTTTATAATAGCTTCATTACTACTTATTGCCTAGCATCCATTTTACTCCCCTAACCAAATCTGTCCGTCCCCATCTTAATACGGGAGTTTCATTCCCATATTTACATACTACCACCCTTGACCTCCCCTTACCATGTATCTACATAAGGATCATTTAATAAAATCTTAGCAAAATATCTATCTATCTATCTATCTATCTATCTATCTATCTATCTATCTATCTATCTGGCTTTTCGAGACGGGGTTTCTCTGTGTAGCCCTGGCTGTCCTCAAACTCAGAAATCCACCTGCCTCTGCCTCCCAAGTGCTGGGATTAAAGGCATGTGCCACCACTGCCCAGCATATTCCCCAATTCTTAATAATACTGCTGCTCATTGCCTTTATCATAAGTAACTTCCTGAACCAACAAGATGGCTCAGCAGGTAAAAGGTACTACTCAGAACCAGCTTGGTGATTTCCAGGACCCACATGGTAGGAGAGAATTTAGCATGCTGTCCTCTGACCTCCACATATACCACACCTTTCCTCCAATAAATGTTTAAAGAAAAACAAAACAAAACCTAAACTCCCTACTAAAACTCCATAAGCCAGGTGTGGTGGCACATGCCTTTAATCCCAGCACTTGGGAGGCAGAGGCAGGCGGATTTCTGAGTTCGAGGCCAGCCTGGTCTACAAAGTGAGTTCCAGGACAGCCAGGGCTACACAGAGAAACCCTGTCTCAAAAAAACCAAAACAAACAAACAAACTCCATAAAACAGTATATTTCCTGTATGAATACACTTCGGAAAAATTCTCCCAGTTCTCCAATTCCACTGAGGTCACTGCCTCAAATGCCTTCTCTGCAGAACAACTGTTATCGCTTCTGGAGACGGACACACACACACACATCCTTCCCTACCTACCCTAAATAAATGTTTTTAAAAATTAACTTCTTGCCGGGCGTGGTGGTGCACGCCTTTAATCCCAGCACTCGGGAGGCAGGGGCTGGCGGATTTCTAAGTTCGAGGCCAGCCTGGTCTACAGAGTGAGTTCCAGGACAGCCAGGGATACACAGAGAAACCCTGTCTCGAAAAACCAAAAAAAAAAAAAAAAAAAATCTTTCTTTCATAGTAATGGAAGTTGTCCACATGGCTTTTGTTGTTGTTGTTGTTGCATTACATTCCCTAGGCTAAAGCTAAACTCTTAACAAAGGAAGAAAGAAATGGTATGTACCACTTCCTGGATGGCTCAACAAATAGGAACACTTATTACTCTCCCAGAGGGTCAGAGTTCAATTTCCAGACCTACTTCAGATGGTCACAACCAGTTCCAGGGCATCTGACACCCTCTCTTCTGGACTCCTTAGAGATCAGAATATACATAAAAGGGATGGGAGTGGGAGACAGGAGGGGAGGAAAGTCCTGGGATGTGAACTCCTCCTTCTGGTAGTAAGACCATCTGTTCCTCCCCACTCTCTAAAACTTGTTGGATATTCAAAAATTTCTTTCTTTTTTGAGACAGGGTTTTCCCTGTGTAGCCCTGACTATCCTGGAACTCAACCTGTAGACTAGGCTGGCTTTGTACAGAGATCTGTCTGCCTCTGCCTCCCCAGTACTAGGATTAAAGAGATATGTGCCACCAAGGCCCTGCTCTTAAGCCTCACTCCAGACAGTGAGACTGATATTTTGGGGATGACAAATAATGGTGTTCTTAAAAGGCATCCAGGTAACTCTGATAAGCTCTAATGCTAACAAATGGTTCTCAGGATTCTTAGAAAATTCAATGCAAAGTTAGGGCAATTATGGATACTGTATGGGACAACAAAGTAACAGGATGACACACCCTGGGCAATTACAAATACTTATTTGTTTGAGCCACTGCATTTTTGGATCTTTGGTGTCAAGGTCTCCTTTAAAGGATACTCAAAGATCAAGGAAAAGCAGTCATAGCATTCAACAGTACCTGAGAGGTAGAGGCAAGTAGATCAGGAGTTCAAAGTCATTACTAACTACATAGTAAGTTCAAGGCCAGCCAGGGCTACACGAGACCCTCTCTCCTGTCATTCCTATACTCAATTTAGAAGCTAGAGCTACAGTTTGGCGTTAAGAGTACATGCATGAAAGAAGTGCTCAGTTCCATTCAACATCTCCACCACACACACCAAATCAGAAAACTTGACCCAAAAATTACTTATACCATGAACCCTGGTTTCTGTCCCCTTAACATGGTTCACAGTAATAGTAGTACAGCCACACACCACACTTCTGTTAAAGGATATACAGCATATAACCATTATACAAGATTATAAAAGATCTGCCAGGCATGGTGGCAAACACCTGTAGTACCAACTCCTTAGGAGGTGAAGGCACAAGGATCATCTGGGCCCAGGAGTTCAAGGCCAACCTGGGCAGTTTTTAAAAATCACAGTGCTGGCCACTGAGATGATAGACTCTTACCAGGCAAGCCTGATGATGACCTATGTTCTAACCCCAGAATTCATCTAAAAAGGTGGAAAGAAAGAACTGAATCCACAAAGTTGTCCTCTGACCTCCATATACATGCAATGGCACACACGTGCACGCACACACGCACACACACACACACACACACACACACACACACACCATATACAAACATACAAAAGCAATAATAATGAAGGGGCTGGAGAGATAGTTCAGTGGTCAGGAGCACTTGCTTTCCCAGTTCAGTTCTCAGCACCCATATGGTAGTTATTATTATTATACTATCCATTAAGTTCGAGGTCAGCCTGGTCTACAGAGTGAGTTCCAGGACAGCCAGGTAGCTTATACTGAGAAACCCTGTCTCAAAAACCAAAAAAAAACCAAAAAAACAAAAAACACACAAACAAACAAAAAACAAACAAAAAAAAGTAAAGCATCAAGGAACAACCCCACCCCTCCAGCTAGAGACACGGCTTTGTACTTGTGTGTCCATCATACACAAGGCTCTAGATTCAATTCCCAGCACCAGAGGCCCACAAATACGATTCTGTTTGTAGATTATAGCTAAAGTAGCCATCAAGTTGGAATAAGAATCAAACAGAAATTTTAAAGCAGCAATTTGCTTTAAAATACTCCATATTAGCCTAAATATCTTATTGAAAATAACACTTCTAAAAGCAGAAAACAATTTAGAAAGAACAGTGGCATTATTTCACATTTCACAATGTCTATATTCTCAGCAACTTCTATATTCCCTCTACTGAAGAGACAGATCTGTCTGCCTCTGTCTCTCGCCTAAGTGCTGGGATTAAAAGCTTGCTCCACCACAGCTCAGCTGAACTCATTTTTGAAAAGCACTGTTTAGGGATTTGGGTGGGAGAACTGGTTGTTTTATAGTTTTATTTATTTATTTATTTACATACTAACTGAGACAAAGTCTCAATATGCTGTTCCTTGGCTGGCTTGTTTTGTTGACTTCTTGTCCACCTCTGTCTCTAGAATTCTAGAATCACAGCCATATGGCATCATATTCAATCAACATTTAAAAACATTTTAAGCTTTATTATTATTTATCATTGTGTGTGTATGTGTGTCTGTTGTGATATGTACACAAATGCCAGTGAAACCCAAAAGCCCTGGATCTCTTTATTCTAGTTTGTTTTGATAAAACACTAACCAAAAGCAACTCTGGGGTGAGTCAATGACAGGTTCTAGTCCATCCTCTAAGGAAATCTGGACAGGAACTCAAGGCAGAAACTAAAGCAAAATAGAGAGAGGGGCCTACAAAGTGAGTTTCAGGACATTCAGAACCATACAGCAAACCCTGTCTCAAAAAGAAAGAGGGAAGGAGGAGGCAATTAAAAAAAAAAAAAAAAAAAAGAATACTAGCTGGGCATGGTAGCAAATGCCTGTAATTTCAGCACTCAGGAGGCACAGGCAGAAGGATCTCAGATGGATTTAAGGCCAGCCTGATTTACAGAATGAGTTCCAGGATAGCTGGGGCTACACAGAGAAACGGTGTCTCAAAAAAAAAAGTACTTTGAAAATCTATATTGCAAAAAATAGAAAAATCTACATGAAATAGACATATTTCTAGACATGTGAACTCTAAAACTGAATCAAAGGTATATAACTTAAGCCAATGTATAACAAAATGAGACTGAAGCATTAAAAATAAATAGACTTCCAACAAAATAAACCCCAGGACCAGATGGATTCAATATTCAATCTATCAGATACTTAAAGAAAGGTTAACACTAGTAATTCTCACCTTGTTCCATAAAATAGAAAACAAATAAACTCATTCTTTAAAACCAGTCTTATCCTGATACCAAACCCAGAAGACTTAACCAAGAAGGGAAAAAGGGAGGGAGGGAAGAATAGAGTGAGGGATGGAGGGAACCTTTCTACAGGGCTACATAGATGGCTCAGTGGATAAAGGTGCTTGCTGACTGCCCTACCTGATGACCTGAGTTTGATTCCAGGACCCAAGAAGAAAACCAAATCCTGTGAGTTGTCCTCTGTCATGTCCACACACATGCAGTGGAACTTGGAAGACTGAGGTCTAGCAACTTGAGGTGGGAGAATAACTAACTGGATAGCCTCGGGATTGAACAGGCTTAGTCAGTCCTGTGTCAAAATCTAAATAAAAACAAAAAAGGCTAGGTGCTTAAAAGTACAACTTCACATTACCCTCCTAACAAAAGAAAAAAGGTTTATCAAAACTCAAGAGCAAAATAGATATTTAAATGTGTGACAAGAGCAGAGATTTAAAAACCATTCTCAGTGGTCCATACCTGTAATCCCAATACCTGGAAGACAGAAGCAGGAGTACAAGTTCAAGTCCAGCCTGGGAAACAAAGAGTTTGAAGCTTAGGACAATTTCAAATTTATCCTTCCTTCCATACACTGTTATTTCTTGTGTATAACCCCACAGCAGACAGCAGAAACACAATGTTATATACAAGACAAAATAAAGAAAAAGAATTTTTAAAAAGTAGCTTATAAACACTAATGGCTTTATCATCTGGCTTTTTTACTTCTTGGTAAGTGCAATCGCTCTCACGCACCCATCCAGGAACCTATGAGAATTCTGAATTAGAAACAGTACCAATTCCAAAAGTATCTTAACAAATTACATCCATTCAACTTCTAATGCAAATTTCTCTTCTAGTTATGCCCTTCCCAAGTAAAAACACCTCTGAATGAGAGCAGAAAGAAATCCAAAACAAACTCCCTCACCCTTCTTAAAAGTTACTACTACCCCTATGAATATGGCCACTACTATTTGTAAACCAGCACTCATTCTCTCATAATTGCTGAAATGCAAGTATCTATTTTAAGAAAGCAAATAAAACGTGTATGTGTGCATGTGTGTCAAAAAGATCTTATGATTTAAGCCTTCCCCCTTCTCCTTGCCCACAGCCAAGCAAGCAGAGATGACGTAGACTTCCTTATATAAGTGGCTGTGATTTCTTAGACTGCAGGCTTTTCCCTTTGTGTTCTGTATATGCTTACACACACGAGAGCGCGCACTCTCATTTCTTCTCACAACCCCCTGGCATGATGCCAGCACTCAGTCAGCTGGCTCATTCCATTCACAGAGAACAGTATTACAGCTAACATGGAAGAGGGGTAACAGGGTAAAATGGAGCTAGAACCATCCTGCTGTAGACAAAAGACATTTTTTTTTAACATGAAGGGGGGAGGGAGGAGGAAAGGGAAAGAGGGAAGAAGGGCGGGAGGGGACTCAAGAGAAAATGAACCTTAACAACACCCTGCCTATAGCATCATCGTAAATTCTGGAGTAAAAGCCCAAATCATTATAGCAAATGGATGAAGCAGAGGGAAAGAGGGTAAAAAAAAAAAGAAAGAATATTATATGAGAAAAAATTGTTCCATATTAGATTTTAAAAAGCAACAGTGTTTTATGACTTCAATTCCACCAGAAACCAGAGTCAGGAAACTGTTGTGAAGAACTGAAGACAATTCAGTTTCTACTTTTAAATAAAGAAAAAAGGTGTGGTGGGGAGAGAAAGATAGTTAAGGTGCTTAGATAATTTCTGCACTCTCTCCCCAGTTGCCAAGAAATTTGGAGACAAAGAAAAAGGGATATATAGACATAAAAGGAAGAAAAGGAGAAATTGATTTAGACTGCTCGTTTCTTCCCCCTTTTCCCCCCCAGCCTTGTGGGGGTCCCTCATTCTCCTTCGTATTGTGTCTTTCCTATAGTAAGAGGGGCTCTCAGAGATGGCCCCATGCAAAGCAGCCCCTATGAGAGACCTGCACAAACCTGGTCTCCAAGTGGATACACTGCTCTGCCAATCACGTGTTACTGTTATATTAAACAAAAGAAATAGGGGAATGCTTACTTTTACCCATGATGCCTAGCGGGGGGGGGGGGACGACGACACACCAGCTGTAGCCGGTTTATAACCTCAGGACATGAAATTATCTCTTAATTTTAAATAGTCATTTGTGGTACAAAAGTCAGTTATTTTTCCCATCCTAACTAACCCCCCCTCACCCCACCCCACTATTCTGGCCTACTGCCAGAATTTGCCTTCATTCATGAGAGCTAGTTTCCTTTCAAATCATGATGCTTTAACTGTTTAGTTTCCAAGGCTCTAAAAAACACAAAACCAATACAAAGTGTGCTCAATACTATAAAACAAAGACACAGTATCAACCTCCTTATTTGGTACACACACACACACACACACACACACACTACATACCCTCAAACTCAAGATCTTCCTGATAGCCTTTGTGAGTGCTAGGATTACTGGGACTTTAAGTCAGAGTCAAGCTACTTTTCTTCATCCTTACTTGAAGTACTATAGGACAGGTATTGATAAACCAGCAGAAATATTTGTCAAACTTTGTTTGAGACATGGGGTTCACTATGTAGCTCTGGCTGTCCTAGAACTCACTATATAGACCAGGCTAGCCTCAAATTCAAGAAGATTCACATGCCTCTGCCTCCCAATGCTGGATTAAATCCATGTGCCACCACATTCAGACCAAATCTTTTCTTAAAAAAAAAAAAAAAAAAAAAAAAAGACAAGTCTCACACTATAGTCTGAGCTGGCAACAATCTTCAATCCAGTGTTAGCATCCTGAGTGCTAGGATTACAGGTGTCATCTAACACACCCAGCTTCAGGTTTTTTTTTTTCTCTGAAACTATTTACAGGTCTGATGTAGCTCTATCAACTGACATTTAGGACAGTTGAAGCCAGAACTAACACAATCACAAGGAAGTTTTACATCCGAGTAGTATAATGGCATCTGCATACTCACACTTAAAGAGTTTTACTTTTAGCAGAGCTAGTAATGTGACATGTCATAAATACTAGACAAGAAGTACCCTGCCAATGAGCTATAGCTTCATCCTACTTCTGTTTTTCTTTCCTGTGTGTGTACCCAAAGCTTTATTTATATATGTTAAATGAACCCTTAGTTCCAAGAACACTTTTTAGAAAAAGCTTATTTTTATGTATAAGTATGTGTGTGAGCTTGCATGAATTTGTGTTTCCTACATGTGTGCATGTGCCCAAAGAGCCCAGAAGACATCAATTCCCCTGGAGCTGGAGCCGGAGCCATTGTGAGCTGCCTGATGTGAGTGCTGGGAATCAAAACTTGGTTCCTTTGCAGAACAGTAAGAGCTCTTAACCACTGAGTCATCTCTCCAGCCCCAGTGAGTACTTTTCAACTAATACATACCACCAATACACCACCTCAAGTGCCTGCTTCATTTGATCCTGTGAAAAATCAAAATATAGTCACACAACCTATGAGAATGTCCCTTAAAGCCCTTATTTCTCTCCAATAGCAAAGTTCCTAAAGTAGTGAATAAACAAAATTATACTCAATTTTAAGATGTTTTCCAAAGCAATGCATTAAATTTATTTTTTCAGAAAACTGGGAATTGGTATATAGCTCATTGATACTGTTTACCTAGCATGTAAGAAGACCTAAGACTTGAGTCAGGAGGGTAGAAAAGAGGGAACCAGGAAGAGAGCTTGATTGGAGACAGGGTCTCACTATTGTTAGCTTTGAAATCTACATAGACTAAGCTGGCTTTTGACTCACAGAGATCTGCCTGCCTGCCTTTGCCTCCTGAGTGCTGGGATTTAAAGACAAGCACCACTAATTATGTGTATCTGTATGTAGATTTGTGCACATGTACAGCACCCAGAAAGCTATATGAGAGTGTCAGATCCCTGAAGCTGGAGTATATGAACCACCCAATGTAGATATTAGGCACCCAAATAAAGTCCTCTGCAAAAGTTTTATAACATTCTTAACCACTGAGCTATCTCTTCAGCCCCTGAATAAATAAGTAAATGAAATAAAATACACACACACACAAAATCGCATCTATACCAAAGCTATACATACTGTAATTCTCAGACAGGACAAGCTGCATTTAATAGGTCCCTATCACAGTTCTCCAGGGGGCAGAGACAGACAGATCTCTATGGGTCAAGGCCAGTCTGGTCTACATAGCAAGTTCTAAGCCATCCAGGGCTACAAGAAACCCTGTCTCAAAGAACACTTACAAATGGATTTAAAAAAACAAAAACAAAACCACACACACACACACACACACACACACACACACACACAAAACTTCCAATACAAAAAAAGGTTATTTGGGGAAGAACTGAAAGATATGGCTTTGTGACAGAGCCACTTACAACATGCTCTGGCCTCAACCCCAGCATTCTGTACTTAACATAAACTAAATACAGAGTAGCACTTTTTTGAAAATAAGTTCCCTTAATGTGTTCATTCAATAAGACTTAATATGTGCCGGGCGGTGGTGCACGCCTTTAATCCCAGCACTTGGGAGGCAGAGGCAGGGGGATTTCTGAGTTTGAGGCCAGCCTGGTCTGCAGAGTGAATTCCAGGACAGCCAGGGCTACACAGAGAAACCCTGTCCAAAAAAAAAAAAGAAAGAGAAAAAAAGAAAAAAGAAAGACAAAATGTAGCTGAGAATATAGATCAGTTAGCAGAATACATGCCTAGCACACTGGAAGTTCTGGTTCAATCCCTAGCACTATGTAAAACTATGTAAAACTGAGCGCATCTTAGAAGTAGGGGGTCATACTTCTGTATCAGTGAGCCTGGAAACAACCTGAGCTACATGGAACTCTGATTGGAAACAGCAGCAAAAGAACTAAAGAGAGAACTCAGAGGTTAAGAGCATTGGCTGTTCTTCCAACAAATTCAGGTTCAGTTCCAAGCACCCACATGGTGGTTCACAACCATCTATAACTGTGGTTCCTGAGAATCAAATTCCTTTTTCTGGTCTCTGAGGTAGGTTACCAGGCATGGAAACAGTGCACAGATACAATGCAGGCAAAACACCCATATATATAAGATAAATTTTAAAAAATTAAAGTTGGTCATATTCCACTCAATGACTTGATTACTATATAGGAATAGAGAAATTACACAAGGTAAATTTCATCTTTTATGTTTTATGTTTCTAAACCAGACTTTTCTGTGAGGGAGTTTTCTTTCCCAAAGGAACTGAGGCATTACACTGTCTACGCCTAGGAAACAGAAACATGATCACCTACAGCATTAATGTAAACACTTAAAAAATTAATCTTTCCAGAAAGCAAAACAACTCTCTAACAGAGTCCACAAGATGCCTAAGGTAGGCCTGACTTAGCCTTCTTCTTGTAGTCACAGATACTATTGACTGTGGGTGACCAGGAGCATAGACAAATAATTTCTCTCTTTCAGTTTGAGACAGAGTCTCTCTCTCTCTCTATAGCCCTGGCTGTCTTAGAACTCACTCTGTAGACCAGGCTAGCCCTGAACTTTCAGAGATCCACCTGTTTCTGCCTCCCGAGTGCTGGGATTAAAGGCATGCACCACTACTGCCTGGCTCTAATTTCTTAATGCTTGACTGTTGACTTGGTTTCATTCTTTATTTCCTTTCCTCTATCTATGAAAGGCACCAAGTTCTTTCTACTTTAGGCAAATCACAAATGTCTGCATTTATCTGACAATGGAATTCAATCCTTGGCTAGATATGACAAATATCCATAATCCCAGAAACTGACAGATGTAAGGATTGCCACATGTTCAAGTCCAGCTTGATCCACAAAGCACATTCCAGACAAACCAGACCTTTACAGAAAGACTCATCTCCAAAAAAGAGAGAGAGAGAAAGAGAGAGAGAGAGAGAAAGAGAGAGAGAAAGTCCTTCAAGATGGCTCAGTGACTAAAGGTTCTTGCCACCAAACCTGATAACCTCTGATAACCTGAGTTTTATCCTCCAAACCCATACAGTAGGAGAGAACAGACTCCTGAAAGTTGTCCTCAGATCTCTATGCATGGTGTAGCTGGTGTGCATGTATACACACTCCCTCTCCAGGACCAAAGAGATAGCTCAGTTTAGAGTACTTGCTGCTTATAAGAAAATCTAAGTCTAGTTCCCAAGCAGCTCTATGGGGATCCAAAACCTCTGACCTCTGTAGACACCAGACTCATGTGTACATTCTCAACCAACAGACACACACAAAATTAAATTTAAAAACAACAATCCCCCCCTCAAAATACAACTCAACCCAAACATCTTAAAATGCTTGTTTGTCTTCAACTAAGTACAACCTCACATAGGGAGGTAAAAAGATACTTTTAGTAGTCAATAATGTGACTACTAAATAAATAATGTCACATCTTTTTTAAACACTTGATTTTACTTTGTTATGGCATTCTTCTATTATTCTCTACCAAGAGAGACTGAAAGCAGGAGAACCACAGGTTAAGGGCATTCCAAGGCCTCAGAGTGAATTCAAAGCCAGCTTGTATAACTTACTAAACCCTGCATCAAGATAAGAAACATAAAAAGGGGGCTGGTGAGATGGCTCAGCGTGTAAGAGCACTGACTGCTCTTCCAAAAATCTTGAGTTCAAATCCCAGCAACTACATGGTGGCTCACAACCACCCATAACAGGATCTGATACCCTCTTCTGTAGTGTCTGAAGACAGCTACAATGTAGTTACCTATTTACATCTTTGGGCAGGCAAACTGAGCTAGCAGGGCCGACTGGAGGGAGCAGGTCCTAAAAATTGCTACAGTATACTCATATACATAAAATAAAATTAAAAAAAAAAAGAAACATAAAAAGGGCCAAGGGCAAAGGTCAGCGACAGACCATCTGCCTAGTAAGGAGGGAGGCATTGGTATATATACAGTAACAGAGAAAATAAATTAAAACTCATGCTGCTAAATATATGTACCTTTTTTTTTTTAAAGATTTATTTATTTATTATATGTAAGTACATTGTAGCTGTCTTCAGACACTCCAGAAGAGGGAGTCAGATCTCGTTAAGGATGGTTGTGAGCCACCATGTGGTTGCTGGGATTTGAACTCTGGACCTTCGGAAGAGCAGTCGGGTGCTCTTACCCACTGAGCCATCTCACCAGCCCTATATGTACCTTTTAAAATATGCTTTTTAAAAATATTTTCAACACTAAAATTCACTATAAAGAATGATAATTTTGAAACATGATTTTTCAAACTTGGTGGAAATTATATTATTTTAGATTTAGATGTATAATTGAAAATTCTTTAGTGCATGAAGTTTTAAGGGAAGGGGGGAATAAATCAAACTATCTATATAAAGATTCCAGAACACAGGGATAATCTGTCTTCAAAGCAGTGCCCTTTTTTCATTGTAAACCCTGTGGAACTAAAGTTAGAGATGGCAGTAAACCATTATCTGGGTGCTGGGAACCAAATCTGGGTCCTCTTTAAGAGCAACAAATGCTCTTAAGCACTGAGCCATCTCTCTAGCTGCTGAAAGGAGATATTTAAATTAAAAAATTTAATTTATTTGAAATTTGTTTTTGGCTAGTGTGATAGTGCACATCTTTTAATCCCAGCACTTGGGAGGAGGCAGCAGATGAACCTCTTATGAATTTGATGCCAATTTGATGCCAGTCTGGTCTATATAGTTGAGTTCCAGAACAGCCATAGCTAAATAGTAAGACCCTGTCTCAAAACACCAAAGTAATAGTAACAATAATTATTATTTTATTTTATGTAAATAAGTGTCTTGTCTGCATTATCTGTGTGCCACTTGCATGCAGTGCCCATAGAAACCAGAAGAGGTGGTCTGATCACTGTTAACTAGAGCTAAAAATGGCTGTTAGCTGTCATGTGAGTACTGGAAATTAAACCAGGGTTTTCTGGAAAAGCAGACAGTGCTCACAGGTGTCCAAAGACATGCTTTTTTTCCCAAGACTTATTAATTTTATGTATATGAGTAGCTCTCTTCAGACACACCAGAAGAGGACATCAGATCCCACTACAGGTGGTTGTGAGCCACCATGTGGTTGCTGGGAATTGAACTCAGAACTTCTGGAAGAGTGCCCTAAAATGCTGAGCTATATCTCCAGCCCGGTATATACTTTTAACCTCACCACTCATAAGGCAAAGGGAGATCCTTGTGAATCCAAGGCCAGCCTGAATAACACAGAAAATTCCAGGTTAGCTTGGGCCTCATATTGAGGCCCTGTCTTCAAAAATAGTAATAACTAACCAGGTGTGGTGGTCAGTGCCTTTAATTCCAGCACTCAGGAGGCAGAGGCAAATGAATCTCTAAGTTCAAGACCAGCCTGGTCTACAAAGTGACTTCCAGGACAGCCAAGACTGTTACACAGAGAAAACCCTATCTCAAAAAACAAAACACACAAAACTAATAATTTAAAAAATAATTTAAATACAGAGTCTAGAGAGATAGCTGAGTAATTAGTAAAAACAAAACAAAACTGCTGCCAGGTAGTGGTGTATGCCTTTAATCCCAGCACCTGGGAGGCAGAAGCAGGCAGAATTCTGAGTTCAAAGTAAGCCTGGTCTACAAAGCAGGTTCCAGGACGGCCAGGGTTACAGAGAAGCCCTGTTCTTGAAGAGCCAAAAAACAAAACAAAACAAAACAAAACAAAACAAAAATAACTGTTCTTGCAGCAGACTTGGGTTTGATTCCTACAATCCACATGATGGCTCACAAACACCCATAACTCTATTTCCAAGGGATCAATGCCTTCTTCTAACCTCAGGCACACATGTGATGTACATACTTGCAGGCAAAAAACAAAACAACAACAAAAAAAAAAGACACATGATATAATTTCAAAAGTTAAATGTAGTATTAAAGAGTCTTTTGGATCAAAGCAGCATCATTCACCTATAATTAGAAGATTATGGACAGAGGGCTAGAGAGATGGCTCAGTGGTTAAGAGTGCTGACTACTCTTCAGAAGGTCCTGAGTTCAAATCCCAGCAACCACATGATGGTTAACAGCCCATCCATAATGAGATTGGATGCCCTCTTATGGGGTATTTGAACATAGCTACAGTGTACTTACATATAATAAATAAATCTTAAAAAAAAAAAAGATGACTGTGGACAAACTATATTAATACATTTCCACATATATCAACTAAGCTGTAGGCGATCAAAAAATTTTAAATCAGAAATGATAGAGTAGGAGCAGAAAGATGGCTGGCAGTGATTAAGTAGGAAAAAGGCACTTGCCACCAGTTCTAATGACCAGACTTTGATCTCTGGAACCCACATGTTAGAAGGAGAGAACAGACTCTTGAAGACTGTTCTCTGGCCTCCCTCCAAAAGCATGCTATGGCTGACATGCAGTTACATAGACACATACACACACACACACACACACACACACAATAAAACATACACAAAATAATTTTTTTTGTGGTTTTGCTTTTTTGTTGTTGTTTTGTTTTTGTTTTTCGAGACAGGGTTTCTCTGTATAGCCCTGGCTGTCCTAGAACTCACTTTGTAGACCAGGCTGGCCTCCGACTCAGAAATCCGACTGCCTCTGCCTCCCGAGTGCTGGGATTAAAGGCGTGCGCCACCACCGCCTGGCTCACAAAATTAATTTTAAGAAAAAGTTTTAAATGATCTATTTCTGAATGTAGAATATTGGTCATTTATCACTCCTGTCCAGCGCTGGACAGATAGAATCAGCAGTTGAGACTGCTTGTTTCTCCTGCAGAGAACCTGAATTCAGTTCTCAGTACCCCCATGATAGTTCACAACTATCTGAAACTCCAGTTCCAAGGGATTATACATACTCCTCTGGCTCTCAGGGTACCAGTCATAGAAGTGGTACATGTACATAAATACATGCAGCTCCTGACACACATAAAAATAAATCCTTTTAAAAAATTCATTGCTCCTATCCAAGAATATTGCAAAAAAGACTAGATATATTATTTTATTTTATTTCTTTACATTCCAGCTGTTGACTCCCTCTCCTGGTTCCTCCTCCCACAGTTCCTCATCCCATTTCTCCTCCCCTTTACCTCCTAGAGGATGATCCCCACCCAACAGGCATCCCCCTTCCCTGGGGCCTCAAGTCTCTTGAGGATTAGGTCCATCTTCTCACACTGAGGCCAAACCAGGCAGTGTGGTATATATGTGCCAGGGGCCTCAGATCAGCCCATGTATGCTGCCTGGTTGGTGGCTCAGTCTCTGGGAGCTCCCAGGGGTCTGGGTTTGTTGAGTCTGCTGGTCTTCCTCTGGGGTCACCTTCCCCTTCAGATTTTTAAATCCTTCCCCTAATTCAACCATAGGAGTCCCCAACTTCAGTCCAATGGTTAGGTACAAGTATCTGTGTCTGTCTCAGTCTTTATTGAAAGAAGGAAAAACATATTCAAAGCTAGGCATGGCATGGTGACTCAAAACACATAATTCCAGCACTAGAGACTGAAGCAGGGAGCTTGCTATAAATTCAAGGCCATCCTGGACTAGAGTGAGTTCCAGACCAGCCTGGACTACAGAGTGAAATTTTGTCTCAAAACAAAGAGTGTACTGATAAGAGCTATTCAAAAACAGATTTTGTTTCTTTGGGAAGGGTTGCTTTGTTTTGCCCAGCAGCCTTTCACTTTGTAAGGCAGATTAACCTGGAATTATCAATCATTCTGTCTCAGCCTCCTAATGGCTAGGATCATACAATAGAGATTTTTGACGAAGAATTCCCACAAAAATTTCAAAAGCAGACTGGGTTTTCAATAATTTAACATATAGCTTATTACTATAATGCTACAATATATTCTAGCCAATTAGAACTGTTTCCTAACCTCAGCCCTACTAACTTTGGGAGGCTGAGAAGAGATCTTTGTTGTAGAAAGCTGCCCTAAGGGGCTGGAGACATGGCTCAAAGGTTAAGTGCAGCAGCTGCTCTTCATGAGGTACTGAGTTCAGTTCCCAGTATGGTGGGTGGATCATAACCATTTATAGTGAGATCTGGTGCCCTCTTCTGACCTGAAGGTGTATATGCAGGCACAACACTGTATAAATAATCTTTAAAAAAAAATTAGAAGAAGAAGAAAGCTGTCCTAGGTACTGTTGATTGTTTAGCAGTACCTCTGGCCTCTAGAAACAAAATATGAATAATAGCAACACCAATTCTATCTGCAAGAAAAAAAAAGGTCCCTTTCCCCATACAATACCAAATATCCACTGGAGGGTAAACTGTTCCCAGATGAGAATCATTCTATTAAACAGACATTATTCTGCTCTAAAGAAATCTGTGGATATTTTGTACAACAGTCTCAACCTTGCAAATGAACATGAATACTACCCAGAGGAAGCACTCCACACGTATAAATAGTTAGCACAGAGTATTTACACACCATAGCAAAAAGTGGTTCCCACCAGGCAGTGGTGGCACACACCTTTAATCCTAGCACTTGGGAGGCAGAGGCAGGAGGATTTCTGAGTTCGAGGCCAACCTGGTCTACAGAGTGAGTTTCAGAACAGCCAGAGCTACACAGAGAAACCCTGTCTGGGGTGGGGATAGGGGTGGGGGTGTTCTCTTCTGGAGATAGAATGACAATAGAGGAAACATAAAAAGATTTCAGAGGTCAGTGAGACAGCTAAACAGAAAAGGGCACTTGCTGCCAAGCCTAATGATCCAAATTCAATCCCAGAAGGAGAAAATCCATTCCTGTGAGTTGTCCTCTAACCTCCACAAGCATAACAAGCCATATGCATGCCTAACACATGAATGAATAAATGTAAATTTTTTTCAAGAAACAGATTTCTAGGAAGAGGTAATATTCTGAATCTCTATGCAGATAACTTTTTTTCCATATATACATTGTACCTCAGAGAGTGTTTTAACAAGATTTGTGGTGCATACCTTTAATCACAGCACTTAAGAGGATCTCTGTGAGTAAAAAGCTTGCCTGGTCTACATAGTGAATTCCATGACAGTCAAAACTATCATGAGGGGCTGGAAAGATGGCTCAGTGGTTAAGAGGACTAGCTGTTCTTCCAGAGGTCCTGAGTTCAATTCCCAGCAACCACATGGTGGCTCACAACCATCTGTTAATGGGATCTGATGCCCTCTTCTGGTGTGTCTGAAGAGAGCGCCAGTGTACTCGAATACATAAAATAAATAGATCACAAACAAACAAACAAAACTATTATGAGCCAGCCTCTAAAGGGATAGGAACTCCACAGGAAGACCAACAGAGTTAACTAACCTAGACCTTTGGGGCTCTCAGAGACTGAACCACCAACCAAAGAGCATACACGGGCTAGACCTAGGCATTCCAGCAAGTGGGGGGAGGCATATGATACACAGGGAAGCTCCCACCTACTCAAGGGAGAAGGGGAGGAGAGGTGGGGGAAAGGTCTGTGTGAGGGGGAGACCGGAAGTGTGGTAGTGAGTGGAATGTAAAGTGAATAAGTAAAAATATAATAGTAAATAAAAAAAAAAATGGGGGCTGGTGAGATGGCTCATCGGTTAAGAGCACTGACTGCTCTTCCGAAGGTCCTGAGTTCAAGTCCCAGCAACCACATGGTGGCTCACAACCATCCGTAACGAGATCTGATGCCCTCTTCTGGAGTGTCTGAAGACAGCTACAGTGTACTTACATAATCAATAAATAAATCTTTAAAAAAAAATTATAACAACAACAACAAAAAAACTTATTAAGAGACCCTGTCTCAAAAAAAAATTTTTTTTGATAAGCAAGAGACTGATTGAAATGAGGTATAGCAGAGGAATCTAAGAAGCAGGGGTTATATGCCACAAAACATTTCTTAATGTTTACCCTGAAATTCAAAAGAGTGGCAAGTATTCTGGCCCTCCCTTTCTTCATCCATACAGTTCTAGTTTCTCACTCCTTTTTATACAGAAAAATTTTAAAGGTTTTTATCAGTCAGTATCAAGTATCCCACTCATCTTTAAAAAGGAAGGAAGGAGGAGGGGAGAAATACTAACCCAATGAGAGAATTTGGGAGGAAAATTTTAAAAAAGCACTGGGCAGTGGTGGCACACACCTTTAATCCCAGCACTTGGGAGGCAGAGGCAGGCAGATTTCTGAGTTCAAGGCCACCCTGGTCTACAGAGTGAGTTCCAGGACAGCCAGGGCTACACAGAAAAACCCTGTCTCAGAAAAAAAAAAACAAAAAATTTAAAAAGCATCTCTCAAAACAAGAAGTAAATTCTACATTCCAACAGAGAAGTAAAATAAAGCAGCGATTCTCCCCTTCCTAATGCTGCAACCCTTTAATACAGTTTCTCATGTTGTGGTGACCCAAAACCATAAAATTATTTAGTGGTTACTTCATAACTCTAATTTTGCTGTTAGAAATCATCATATAAATATCTGATAGGCATGATATCTGATATATGACATCTAGAGGTTTGATTTAAAGCAAAATAGAAAGTAGAAAGAACAACAAAACATTAACTTGAAAACCTTAAGAGGTAAGTATTTTCATAGACAAGGAACTCCCAAGAGCAATCAAATACTAACTTGAGTTCAGAAAAGTCATGTAATTCCATGTATACATACATTCATAAATTTCATGCTTAGCATAGTAACACACATGCCTTTAATCCCAGCACTGAGGAGGCAGAGACAAATGGACTCTCTGGGAGTTCTAAACCAGCCAAAGAATACATAGTAAGACCCTGTCTCAAAACAAAAAAAATCCTAAAACATCCATAATTTCTTACACAAAACATAAAAACACTGGTTTTGACATAAACTGCTTTGTTTTTTTAATACTGGGACTAGAACCCAGGACTTGCCTATACAACTACTGAGCTATCTCCAGCCTTGTTCATTGCCTTTTATATCCCAAGTAACTTTGCTAAGATTCTTTTCTGCTATCTCATTTTCTTTTTCTGTATTTAACTTTGATTTGCATTTACTTTGTTACTAATGATAATGACATTAATTTGTGTATTAACAAGTCATATGTAAACCTTCTATGAAAACTGTTTATTTCATATTATTCCAAACAATAGGTCTGGAAAACCAGATAAAATTATGGCATAGCCAGGGGTAGAGATGTAGCTCTGATGGTAGAAAGCTTGCCTATCAAGGTTAGATTTCATCCCCAGCTCAGCATAAGCCAGGTATAGTGGTAAATTTCAGGGCTCTGTAAGTATAGTAGCAAGATGATCAGAAGTTCCAGGCTATCCTCAGCAAGCACAGGATTTACCTTTTATTTCTCAAATTGTATGGTGGAGTACATGCCACAGTGTATAGGTGGAGGCCAAACTGATACCTACTAAAAAGTTCTAAAATCATGGAAGAATCAGGGATGCGGAGATGAGATAGTTCAATTTCATATCCCCAGCATGGGTGGCATATGTCTATAATTCCGGCACTGTGGGGTCTGGGATAACATGGTTTTTTCTAGAGCTCTCTGGCCTAGTCTGGACAATCAATGAGCTCTAAGTATAGAGAGGAAAAACTGTCTCAAAAATAAAGTGGAGAGAGATAAAGGAAGAGAGGAAGATGCCAGACATCAACCTCTGCTAAGCTGTGCATTTTAAAGGGTTAAAATGATAGCTACTATATTTTACACATTTTCCCACATATCCAGAAACATGCATGCCAAGTTTGCTATTAACTTTTTAAAAAAAGCAAAACTCCTTCAGGCATGGTGGCCTATACCTTTAACCCCAGTAGAGGCAGCTAGATCTCAGCTAGAAGCCATCCTGTCTCCCCATACTGAATTCAACAGCAGCCAGCACTGCATAGTGAGACAGGAAACCAGAGTTAAGTGCCACTTTCCAAAGGTTTCACATTAGATAGTTATAAACACTGGGCAAAAGTCATACTATTTCCATACAAGCTGGAGTTTGCTTTCTAGAACCCATAAGAGAGGTACTTAAAAGCCCCAACAAAGGTCATGGCACTCATACAGCTATACTCATATGTGTGTATGAACACACACACACACACACACACACACACACACACACACACACACAGAGAGAGAGAGAGAGAGAGAGAGAGAGAGAGAGAGAAACCCTGAAATCTTAGTTTCCTTTTCTCCACTTTTTCATGTCCTCAATAAAATCTAGAGCACAATGCAAAAGCAGATATGGTGACACAAGCCTACAACTCCTGCCTGTGAGAAGTGGAGGCCTCAAGGGAAGCCTCACCTACACATTGGGTTTGAGGTCAGCCTGGGCTACATTAAGAACCTGTCTCAAAGAAAACTCAAAAATAAAAATAAATAAAACCAAACCCCAAAACAACTAAAAAATCAGGGCTAGAGACATAGTTCAGCAATTAAGAGAGCACATACTCATAAACAGCACTTGCAGAAACCTGAGTTTAATTCTCAGAACTGTGTTGTTGGCTCACTACTCTCCATAACTCAAATATATACTAAAAACAAAACAAAAAACAAAAAAAACAACAAAAAAACCAATTACATACATTTGGGTTTGGTGGTTGTTTGCTCTATTTTTTTCTGAGAAAAGGCCTCGACTCATCTTGTTGACCAGGCTAACCTCAAACTTATATCTATCTTTTTGACTCTGGCTCCTGAAGACTGAGAACACAAGTGTGTGCCACCATGCCTGAATGCTGTTGTTTAAGATTTTGCCAGGTGGTAGTAATGTGTACCTTTAGTGCCAGCACTTGACTGGCAAAGGCAGGTAGATATGAGTTCAAGACCAGCCAGGCCTACAAATTAAGACCCAGAAGAGCCAGGGATACACAGAGAAACCCTGTCTCAAATAACCAAAAAGAAGCCGGGCATGGTGGAGCACACCTTTAATCCCAGCAACTCGGGAGGCAGAGGCAGGCAGATTTCTGAGTTCGAGGCCAGCCTGGTCTACAGAGTGAGTTCCAGGACAGCCAGGGCTATACAGAGAAACCCTGTCTCCAAAAAAAAAAAAAAAACAAAAAACAAAAACAACCAAAAAGAAAAAAGATTTATCCTTTTTATTTATTTGTGTGTCTATGTGCTCACATATCCATATGAAGGTGCTTTGGAGGCCAGTAGAGGAAACTGAGTCCTAAAATTGAAATTAAAGGCAATTGTGAACTACCAAGGTAGTTGGCAAAACACTGAGCCTTCTACAGCAAACCCTCTTAACCACTGAGCTATCTCTTTAGCCTCTCATTTTTTTCATAAAGTTTTATTATATATTTGGTATATATGTAAAATACTTCATTAGACCTAGATCTCAAATAAATCACCACTATTTTATCCTCCTTAGAACCCTCAAGGTTCTTCAAGATGCAACTGCTATATTCCTGCCAACTACAAAACACTGCTATAAAAGGTCATTTTCCACTTGCCCATATTCCTTGAAAAGCTTTCAGTTCAATATTAATACATTATACAAAGTCAGATGAGAATAGCTACCAAATCTGAAGGTGCACTAAAATATTTGGGAAAGGAGTGGGGTAAGCGAGCCATAATGGATGACACTGATACTCCAAAACTCAGGAGGCTGAGGGAAGAGGAGCATGAATTCAAAACAATCTATGTAGAGCCAGCAAGATGCCTGCTACTAAGTCTGATGACCTGAGTTCAATCCATAAAACTCAGGAGAGAATCAACTCCTGTAAATTGTCCTATAACCTCCATACAAGCACGCACCCCATCCTTATTCCACAATTAAATAAATGTAGTAAGAAAAATAAAATTAGGGGCTGGTGAGATGGCTCAGTGGGTAAGAGCACCCGACTGCTCTTCCGAAGGTCTGGAGTTCAAATCCCAGCAACCACATGGTGGCTCACAACCATCCGTAACGAGATCTGATTCCCTCTTCTGGAGTGTCTGAAGACAGCTACAGTGTACTTACATATAATAAATAAATAAATCTTTAAAAAAAAATTAAATTAAATTAAATTAGAAGAATCTGGGCTGTGTGTATGTGTGTGTGTGTATATATACGTAATAAAGCCCTGTACAAACAAGCCAAGCATAGTGGTACATTTACTTAATCCCAGCACTTGGGAGGCAAAAGCAGGCCAGCCTTGAACTCTTTGAGTTCCACAGGAACTCTGCACCTCTGACCTCCAAGGGAACCTGCACCCATGCACAGACAGGCAGAGAAAGATACACACTCGCGCCCCCCCCACCCCCGCAAAAAAAAAAAAAAAAAAAGGTCTTTTTAAGTGTATGTCTGTGTTTGTGTGCATGGCACATGTGAGAAGAGGTCAGAAAAAAGTGTCAAATCTTCTGGTGTTGAATTACAGGTAATGAGCCACCCAATACAGGTATCAAGAACCAACTCAGGCCCTTCAGAAGAGCAACAAATGCTCTTAACTACTCTGCCATTTCTCTAGCTCCATCTAAACATAATTAAAAATAAAGATCTTAAGGTTCTTTATAGTTTACAAACACTACATGCGTGATTTTTTATTTGCACAGAAACTTAGTAAAATAGTAGTTATCATTTCTAAGTTTAAGAAATTAAGGCTTAAAGATATCAAGTGACAGCCAGGCTGTGGTAGTGTATATCTTTAATCCCAGCACTTGGAAATTAGAAGCTGACAGTTCTCCGAGTCTATAGAGTGAGTTCCAGGACAGCCAGGGGTATGAGAGAAAACTTGTCTTGAAAAACAAACAAAAATCAAGTGACTCAACCAAGATTTCTTTTCCAATGTGAGTTTGGGTTTGTCCTTCCGTGTAGTAGTTGTCACTAATTCATGATGATTAGAAAGCACCTGGCTCATGGAGGAAATTCTCTGCTTTACCACCAATGTCTCCTCTGTTGGCCCTTGTATTCAACTGTACAATATGACCACAGGGGACTTTCATGGTAATCTAACTTATGGCACGTTAGGCATGGAAATTCACATTCCCCTTACTGACTACAAATCCCCAAAAGATCCCCCAAGCATATCATGCCCATCCCTGCCTCACTGTCCAAGGGTCCCTCAAATGGCCACTTTTGTGGGATTTTCTATCCCTTAGGAGCACTGCCAGCCTGCAGTAGGTGTAAAACTCAACAGAGACTACCTGATATTGTCATCTAACCTCACATTTGGTATATGGAGGTTTACCTCACATGGTGCTTCCATTATTACTCCCTATGCTAACAGGGATCCCATTAAAGTCTAACATGACCCCATTATGAGCAATTGGGATTTATGTGGCCCTTCTAATTGTCTTAATTTACACCCCCTTACTCTCCTAAAAGGTGGCCGTCTCTTTAATGAGACGAATTTCCATATAAACTGGTTGGCAAAAATGTGGTCTGGGACAACCCCGGTAAATGAATGTGACCATTGGCAGCCAGATTGCCCAGAAAGCCACCCCAGACTGTGTCCGACTTCCCTGTTTCTTTCTGGCACTAATACCACCACTGTCAGAGACAGCCTTAACCACTTTAATGAGAAAGTCTCCTGACCACCTGCTGGATGAGGTATTCAACAATGGCTATCCTGAAGAGGGAACCAGCTGCCATTTGGTTGCCTGTGGTAAATACCACCCACTTTCATACTATCACTCTGATGGCCCAGACTCACTTACAACCTATACCAGGGAAAGAGGAATTTTGGTATTACAACTGCCATCATCGCAGGCACTGCCGGGGCAACAACAGCTGTTGTTGTCTTGACCCTGACAGCCCTTACGGCAGAGACTGTCAATATGCTGTAGTCTCTAAGTCAGCTGTGGCACTGCAGGCACAGGAGGTACTAAATCAACATCTTTATCAAGCCATCCACTTTTACAACAACAAACTGACTTGCTTGCAGAAGTGTTGGCCCTTGTGAGGGACATGTCTCTACTGGCATGTGACCCCAGGTTTCACTCTATCTGCCTAACTCCTTACTAGATATATAACGCCACTGAAGCCAACAACAGTTGGCTCAATATCTTAAAAGTACCTGGTCAGACAAATTCTTTAACTATTCTGTGCTGTTAAAGGAGAAAATAGCCAACCTCAATGTGACCAGGGTATCTGTCCTCTCCCAGGATGCCAGGTTCTTGGGAAAAGTGGGAAACAATATTAAGAGGCTGTTTGATCCTTCCTCGACAGCCACTTATGCTATGATGGGAGGAATTGTTATACTAATAATTATCTTGTTTAAGTGTCCCACACAGCATATCTCCAGGCAGTGTTCCATAAATAAGGCGACCCTCCAGGTGCTGATGGCTCTCAAAAATCCCAATTGAGGGCTGGTGAGCTGGCTCAGCGGTTAAGATTGCCGACTGCTCTTCCAAAGGTCCTGAGTTCAAATCCCAGCAACTACATGGTGGCTCACAACCATCTGTAACAAAATCTGATGCTCTCTTCTGGAGTGTCTGAAAACAGCTACAGTGTACTTACATATAATAAATAAATAAATATTAAAAAAAAAATCCTGGGCTGGTGAGATGGCTCAGTGGTTAAGAGCACCCGACTGCTCTTCCGAAGGTCCAAAGTTCAAATCCCAGCAACCACATGGTGGCTCACAACCACCCGTAATGAGATCTGATGCCCTCTTCTGGTGCGTCTGAAGACAGCTACAGTGTACTTACATATAATAAATAAATAAATAAATAAATAAATCTTTTTAAAAAAAAAATCCCAATTGAGCCCCACCTCCCAAGGAAGTGATCAAAGCATGGATGGCAGAGATCTGTGAGACCACCACATAGGCTGTTCCTCATCTCCCCCCTTGTGTCATGCCTCCAGAGTGATTATCTCTTTGAGGGCTGGTAGTCAATGATGGATAAGATCCTGGAAGACAGGACAACCTAAGATAGACAGTCCAGTAAACTGGGAATCTTCCAAGGTGGGGTCAACAATGTTGAGGTAATGGCATACCAGCTCCCACTAGGCTGTCAAAATCTAAAAACAAAAGGGTAGATATGTAGCAGGCATAGCAGGCTGCCTCTATGTAAACGCTGGTGGCCAAAAAGCATCTCCTGCAGGAGGACCTAATTGAGGACTGCCTGAGAGACCAAGGATTGCTGGTGCAGACAATTCCAGCCAATCAGGAACTGCTGTTTAGAAGAGATGCTCTCTTGGGACCAATGGGGCACCGGTGGAGGGTATTTAAAGGAGCTTGCAACAGTGCTCAGATGAGCTTGCTGTAGCATTTCTCACCTGCTCCTGGAGTCTGTGTCATTGACTCTGCACCACCTCACCTCCAACCCACCCCCCCCCCCCAAGGGTAGATAGGGTCAGGCAGCAAGTAGTCCAGGGCACAGGCAACAGATCATACAAACACTATATATGGAAGAACCAATAATCCTTCAAAAGAGGTATCTTCTAAATTTATGAAGCATTTTCTCAACCTACAGGAATGTTCATTTATGCAACAAATGTTCCTCAATATCTTTTAGAAAACAACATTTTAGGCACTGAAAATAATTATTTTAATTTTCTATTTTATTATTTTATATTTGTGGATGTTTTGCTGGCATGAATGTCTGTGTACTATGGGCATACAAGTGACCCAAGCAGGCCAAAAGAGGGCATCAGATCCCCTGGAACAGGAGTTACAAGCAGTTGTGAGCCACCTTGTGGGTTCTGGCAATTAAACTGGGGTCCTCTGGAAGAGCAACCAATGCTTTGAACTGAACCACTGTATTTTGCTTTTAGGATACTAACAGACTACTGAGGGTAGGCAAGAAATATTTATTAAGTATAGTGAGATTAAAAAAGAAAATGTATTTAAATCCTTATGGGCAAGTAAGAAAAGGCTTTCCAGAGAAAGCAGAAATTGTGATTTGGAGATTGATCTGAGAAGTTAAAACTGTATTTATTCACATATTAACTGTAATGAAGAAAAGACATACTGGATAAAAAGGCAAAGGTCAAGATCATAAATGGTCTTGAATGCTAAGCAAGTTTAAATTTTATCTTTTCAATGAGTGGACATTACTGAATATTTTTAACAAAAATAAGTAGACTGTTCAAGGTATTTAGGAGAACACCTCAAAGACTAGATATGATCAGTTTAAAAGAGAACAGAGTAAGTCAGCCTAAGCTCAGTGGTTAAGAGCACTGACTGCTCCTCCAGAAGTCCTGAGTTCAATTCCCAGCAACCACTTGATGGCTCACAACCATCTGTAATGGGATTCAATGCCCTCTTCTGGTGAAGACAGCAACAGTGTACTCACATACATTAAATAAATGAATATTAAAACATTTAGAGGGCTGGTGAGATGGCTCAGCGGTTAAGAGCGCTGACTGCTCTTCCAAAGGTCCTGAGTTCAAATCCCAGCAACCACATGGTGGCTCACAACCATCTGTTAACAAAATCTGATGCTCTCTTCCGAAGAAAGCTACAGTGTACTTACATATAATCAATCAATCAATATTAAAAAAAAAAAAAACATTTAGAAAAAAAAAAAAAAGAAGAACTCAACTACAGTGGTCCATGAATGCAACCTCAGCACTTAGGAGATCAAAGCAAGAGAACTTTGTTAAAAGTTAAAAGATGGCCAAGGGAATATAGACCTCTGAGCCAGCCTTGACCACAGTGAGACTCTACCTCCAAAAAGAAAAAGGGGAATGCACCAAGACTAAAAAGGATTATAAAAGATCATGGTGCCCAGTCTGGTAGTGCATGTCAGTAATGCTAGCACTCAGGAAACAGTCAAACAATTTGCTCAAAGTCTGACACACGGTAAGTTCTCAGCCAATCTGGTCTAAATAATGAGATTAAGTCTCAAAACAGCTAGTGAACCAGAACCTGGGCACACAACTATAATTCCAGCAGTTGGAAGTAAAGGAAGAAGTAGGTTATTCTCCCACACATATCCATCCTAGGCTACAGAACCTATCTCAAAACACACAGACCAGGAACAGTGGCATTTTTTTTTTCCCCGAGACAGGGTTTCTCTGTGTAGCCCTGGCTGTCCTGGAACTCACTCTGTAGACCAGGCTGGCCTCGAACTCAGAAATATGCCTGCCTCTGCCTCCTGAGCGCTGGGATTTCAAGGCGTGCGCCACCACCACCTGGCTGTCATTTGCCTTTAATCCCAGCACTCAGGGAGCAGAGGCTGGTGAATCTCTGTGAGTTCAAAGCCAAACTGCCCTACAGAGTAAGTTCTAAGACAGCCAAGGTTACACAGAGAAAACTTTTCTAGAAACCCCTACCTTCCCCTCCAAAAATACACACATAAACAAACAAAAGACTTTGTGGAAATATTCCTTATCAGAAATTCAGTGATAGACATTCAGAAGAAACCAAAGATTGAGGAATAGACACAAAATAACACAAGTATAATGGGCCTAGTGGTACATGCAAACTAAACAATTCTGGCATTTAAGAGGCTAAGGCGCCAAGCAGTGGTGGCCAATGCCTTTAATCCCAGCACTTGGAAGGCAGGCAGGTAGATTTCTAAGTTCGAGGCCAGCCTGGTCTACAGAATGAGTTCCAGGACAGCCAGAGCTACACAGAGAAACCCTGTCTCAAACAACAACAACAAAAAGAGGCTAAGGCAAGAGGACTACAAATTCAACACCAGCTTGGTTTACATAGCTAGACCCTGTCTCTATTAAAAAAAAAATTAGAAAGAGAGGAAGTTAGAGAGCAGAAATGGAAGGTGATTATAATCAAAGTACATTGCATACATTCTCAAAGAATACATACAAATTATTACTTTAAAAAAGGAGACCTGTCAATGATGCTCACATTGCTGGTTTTGATAACTCAATAACTCTAAAAGGAAACAATGTTAATGGGAGTGTTATATTTGGAGTAAAAATAAAATATGGAAATAGACATATTTACCTCTAGGTAGAATTTAATAATATATATGAATACACTTAAAGATTTTAATTCTTAGTACTAAAAATTACTTATTTCAATGGGAAGGCAATCTTTTTCTCATTATTTATATATTTCTTTTTTAAAATAATTTGTTTATTTTTATTGTATGTGCTTTGGTGTTTTGCCTGCATGTATGTCTGTGTGATGTCATGTTCCCTAGAACTAGAATTACAGACATTAAGTTGCCAGTGGGTGCTGAGAATTGAACCTGGGTCCTCTGAAGAGCAGTCAGTACTCTTAACTGCTGAACCATCTCTCAAGCACTCATATTTATATAATTTGAGCACCGACTACTCTTCCAGAGGTTCTGAGTTCAATTCCCAGCAACCATATGGTGGCTCACAACTATCTATAATAGGATCTGATGCCCTCTTCTGGTGTGTCTGAAGACAGCAACAGTGAACTCATATACATTAAATGAATAAATCTAAGAAAAAAAGCTTACAAAACATTTTACAGAGGCTAGAGAGATGGCTCAGTGGTTAAGTACATGTACAGCTCTTCCTGAAGACCTGAATTCAGTTCCCAATACCCACATCTGGGTACTTGAATCTTGCAACCACCTGTAACCCAACTCTTCTAGTCTCTCTGAGCACTACATCCATCTACATGCACACTACATCCATCTACATGCACACGTGTACAAAATTTTCTTTTGCTTTTTGTTTTTCGAGACAGGATTTCTCTGTGTAGCCCTGACTGTCCTGGAACTCACTCTGTAGACCAGACTGGCCTTGAACTCAGAAATCCGCCTGCCTCTGCCTCCCAAGTGCTAGGATTAAAGGCAAGTGCCACCACTGCCCAGCTACAAACTTTTCTAAAATAAAATTTTATAACATTTGGCAATCCAATATTGTATTTATCACACTTATTTTGTTGTAAATGAAGTTTACATTTAGTTAGGAAGACACTATTATGCCAATTCGATAACAAATATGACTATTAACTGTATGAGAAAAATTATATTAGGCACTAAACAAAGGATCAAAATAAATACCATGAATATGAATCCACACCTTCAAAACCTTTATCACAAGAGGGGAAACAACAAGCAATTAATTTAATTTTTGTCTTTCTTTTTCTTTCTTTTTTTTTGGGGGGGGGGTGGGGGGTTGAGACAGGGTTTCTCTGTGTAGCCCTGACTGTCCTCGAACTCAGAAATCCGCCTGCCTCTGCCTCTGCCTCCCGAGTGCTGGGATTTCAAGGCGTGCGCCACCACACCCAGCTTTTCTTTTCTTTTTCTTTTTCTTTTTTGGTTTAACAGCCCTGTCTGTCCTGTAATTCATTCTGTAGACCAGGCTGGCTTCAAATTCAGAGATCACCAGCCTCTGCCTCCCAAGTGCTAGAAAGTTTTTGCCACCACTGCCCAGCACAAGTAAACGATTTAAAGTTGTTAAGTACCAAGAAAAAGAGAAGAGAGTAAAAGAAAACTATTAGATATGAAGGATAGATGGGGGCTGAAGGTCAGATTCTAAAGAGTTAGGAAAACTTGATGTGGTGGTGAATGCCTGTATTTCAGGATTTGTGAAGTAGAAGCAAGAGAATCAGAACTTCAAGATCATTCTCAATTCAATAGTATGCTTAAGGCCAGCCTAAGATAGCTGAGACGCTTCTCAATGAATGAATCAATGAATGAATGAATGGATAGATGGACAGTAAAGTGGCTCAGCAAGTACGCGCACGCGCGCACACACACACACAGGCACGCACGCACAGGCGCACACACACAAATAAAATTTAGGGCTGGGGTAAGAACTCAACACTAGCTGAGCACTAGCTGTTCTTCAAGAGGGCCTGCATTCAGTTCCTATCACCCTCATCGTGACTCCTGTCTGTCTTCTGGCCTCCACAGATACCAAGCATGCATAGTCCACATAAAAACATAGAGACAAAACACTTATACACATAAAGTAAAAAGTAAAAATATAAGGCCTCATTAAAAGGATGACATTTAATCAGGCATGGAGGCTCATGCCTGTAATCCCAGTACTTCAGATGTTGAATGAAGCAGGCTAGCCCAGGCACTAAATGAAATCTTGTCTCAAAAAAATAAAAATAAAACAAGGGGCTGGAAAGATGACTCAGTGATTGCAAACACTGGCTTCTTATTGCATAGACCCAGGTTCAATTCCCAGCAATCACATAGGAGCTAACAACTATAACTCTAGTTCCAGAAGTATAGACATCCATGTAGGCAAAACACCCATAAATATAAAGTAAAATAAAAATAAAGAAAATATGGCATTGAAGCAATTATATGAAAGACATGTGGCAATTAATTAGCTGTATTATCTCAGTGTAAAAAAGTAGCTATTTTCTGACAGGCAGGCAGTCATCTCAGCACTTGGAAGGCTGAGGCAGTTGAATCAGGAATTCTAGGTCATCCTAGACTATGTAGCTAGTCACAAACAAGCTACAGCTCATGAAAAAGATAAAGAGTAGAAGGATCGTTCCAGGACAGTCAAGGCTGTAGAGAGAAATCCTGTCTCGAAAAAACAAACAAACAAAAACAAACAAAACAAACAAACAAACAAACAAAAAAAGTATAAGGATCTAGATTTACAGCTCAGTTGTAGGGCACTTGCCTAGCATGGGGCAGCCCTAAGTTAAACAGCTTCAAAAAAGAAAAAAAAAAGGTTCTCTACCCCTACATTTCACTATTTTACTTTGCCTCGTATTAGTCTAGTCTCTTCTTCCAGATCTAGACTATTAAAAAGTTCACTGTAAATAATGTAAGCCCTCCAGTTAAAACTTGCAAATCCCTCACAAATACTTATTTTTCCTGATGCCCAATATAAATTCTCTATAAAAACAATCCATATTTTGGAAGGTTATAAATTTAACTCTCCTGTACACAGCCCAAACAAGACAAAATCAACAGTTTTGACCAGGAATCTTAAAGTAGTAAGTCTGTTAGGTTCAAATAATAATAACAATAACAACAACATGAATTATTTAAAAAATGTGTACCATCAGGTATAATTACAATAAGAGTTTTCAACAATACTTTGCTTAATTTCTTTAGCAGTCTACTAGATTATATATATATACATACATACATACACACACACACACACACACACACACACACACACATATATATATATATTTTTTTTAAATTTCCCAGTATAGTAGTCCCAGCATTTGGGAGGCAGAGGTAGACAGACTCTATGACTTTGAGGTCAGCCTGGTGTACACAGTGAATTCCAGACATAATAAGACCCTGTCTCAAATATACTATCACTACTAAATTAATTCATTAAAATCAAAGGTGGGTGTAGGCATGCAGGATTTGGGAGGCTATGTCAGGGGGAAGAGGAATATTAGGCCAGCCTGGTCTATGTAACAAGTTGCTAACTCAAAAAAATCTAAGCAAATAAGTAAATGGAAATAGGTAGGATAGCACACACTTAACATCTTAACACTTGGAAGGCTAAAGCAAAAGGATCACACTGGGAGTTGAAGACCAGCATGAGCTACAGTATCTCAAACAAGTTCTCATACCAAAGATGTGCAATTACTATGACTCTTTTATATCTGGGATTTGAACATTTTATACCTCAAAGGAAAGAAACTAGCCAGGCATGGTAGAATAGGCTTTTAACCCCAGCACTCAGTAGGCAGATGCAGGCCAATCTCTGAGAGTTCCAGGCCAGACAGACCCTGTCTCAAAAAAGAAACCAAACCAAATAAAACAGAAAGTATGTACCTGTTACTCTTGCTACAATAATCCCAAACTCTTGAAGTTTCTGGCCAGTTGTAGGTAATTCAAGGCAATGGCAATTTAAGGTATTCTGAGGAAAACACTACATATCACAGAGTCAACTTATAAAGCCTTAATGAGGGGCTGAAGAGATGGCTCCGTGGTTAAGAGCACCGATTGCTCTTTCAGAGGTCCTGAGTTTGATTCCCAGCAACCAAATGGTGGCTCACAACCATCTGTAATGGACACCCACCCTCTTCTGCTGTGTCTGAAGACAGCACCAGTGTACCCATAAATACATAAAATAAATCTTTAAAAAAAAAAAAAAAAAGCCTTAGTGACCATGTGTCATTCCTCTCCTACCCAAGGAACTCACTGATCAGTGAACACTGAGGAAAAGAATCCCTGCTTCACCAACTGAAACTGGCGAAAGTCCCCAAACAAGTTAGAGAAAAACCTTCAGATTATGGAATATAAGCAAAAATAGATACTTTCTCCCCCAAAGCCATTCTTTTTCACAAAAACAAATTCCTTTTCCATACTTAGCCAAAATTAATTGATCTGCAACTGTGTGGCATCATGTTGATGGGATTTTTCGCAAGCAATAAGCAGGTGGACAGTGTTATGCTAGAACCAGAGTTGGAGTCAATCTAGGTTGTGTATTTTTAAATACCTTTCCTTCCAATGTGCCTCACAAAATGCCTGATACTGTACACTGACATCTAAGGACACTGGGCTATAAATCCTGCAAAGGTCTAGGAAACAAAGCCCTTTGAACACACTTATGGCTCAATTTTATGATTTTCCTAGCAGTTATTTTCATCAACCAAATCTGTTTTGACTTTTCTCAACACGCCAAGCAAAATGAGCCTCCTAAGTTAAGTGCAGAAGGGCTGCTTGTTAGCTTGTCTCCTAAAAGGGTGGCTAACAGAGAATATGCTCCAGAGTCTAGAACCAGTACAGCACAGATGCTGTTTCCCTACACAGCTTGAGGAGAAGGGAAAAAAAATCAGTTAAGTGGAGGTGAGAGGTCTGTTTGGCAAACAACATAGGTAACTGCTTAAAAGGAGGAGAGCCAGGAGTGCTAGAACACAAATTTAACCCCAGCACTCAGGAGGCAGAGGCGGATAGATGGATTTGAGTTCTAGGACAGCCTGGTCTATAGAGCCAATTCAATGACAGCCAAAGCTGTGTAAAGAAACTCTTGTCTCAAAAAAAAAGACAAGGAGCTAGAGATGGCTCAGTAGCTAAGAGCACTGGTTGCTCTTCCAGAGGTCCTGAGTTCAATTCCCAGTAACCACATGGTGGTTCACAACCATTTGTAATAGGATCTGATGCCCTCTTCTGGTGTGTCTGAAGACAGCTACAGTGTACTCATATAAATAAATAAATCTTTAAGAAAAAAGAAAATGAAAAGAAAAAAGACAAGGGACTCCTGAAATGTTAGCCTTTCTGAGCACAATGACACCTTTTCAACCTTCAAACTTTTTTATCCCCTTTATTCCAAGGCAGGGTTTCTCTGTATTGCCGTAATTGTTCTGAACTTGCTCTGTGGACCAGACTGGCCTCAAACTCACAGAGCTCACAGAGCTCCACCTACCTCTACCTCCTGAGTGCTGGGATAAAAGTGTTCACCATCACCACCCAGCTGTAACTGCACTTTTTTTTTTTTTTGGTTTTTTGAGACAGGGTTTCTCTGTGTAGCCCTGGCTGGCCTCGAACTCAGAAATCCACCTGCCTCTGCCTCCAATCTAGAGTGTCCAGTAGGCCTAGTGGAACCAAGAGAAAGTGACAGAGAAACTCCACCACCCACAACAAAGAGGGGAAAACACAAAACACACAAGCCTTTTTTTTTTTTTTTTTGAGGAAGGGTGTAAGAGAGCTCAAAAGTGATATAAAACAGAAGATGACCTTGAACTCCTGATTCCCAGCTGAGGATGAAAGGCCTATGCCAGCTTTTTTGTTTAGGGTTGTTTTGAGAATGTGTCTTAATTCAGTAGCTCTAGCCATCTTGAACTCACTATGTAGTCTATGCTGCTTCAAATTCAAAGAATCCTCCTTCAATTTCCCAAGTGTTGGGATTACAATCATGACTCTAGAAAACACAAACTCTAGAAAGTACTATAGACTTATGAGGGTTAGAAAAAAAATTCCACACATCTCTCTGCACCCTGTTCCCCTATGCTAAACACAGTCTAAGTTATTGCCAGGATTTATATTTGAAGGGCTGATCAGGGAACCAAGATAATTTTGTTTCTAGACAAGTATTTAATGTAGCTTCTATTCAAACCCTGTTGAGACTGCATCTAAACAGGAAGTTAACAGACATGACATAATTAGGGGAAGCAAACTACGGTGCCATAAAGATGGATACTGATGTCAAGCACAAATCACTCTCACCTCATTAAAAATATTCTCAACTAAAGAATAGGCAGTTTAGCCGGGCGTGGTGGCACACGCCTTTAATCCCAGTGCTTGGGAGGCAGAGGCAGGCGGATTTCTGAGTTTGAGGCCAGCCTGGTCTACAGAGTGAGTTCCAGGACAGCCAGGGCCACACAGAGAAACCCTGTCTCGAAAAAAACAAACAAAAAACAAAACAAAACAACAACAAAGAATAGGTAGCGTAAAAATCTATATAAACCTCATCTCTTCTCTAGTCATTCAACCTACAGGTCCAGCCTTCTGTTAATACCTACCTCTTCCAAATCACTGCCCCCAGACTGAAAAATCTATCAATCATACCGGACAAATACTCACCATGGCCTATTTATAGACTTATCTTCTTAAAAAGCCCAAGGAAAAGTCTATGCGTGACCCAGCCCAGCATCTGTGGTATGACATTTCCAACAGATATATCTTCCTGCCCTCAGAATGAGCTTAACCCCTCCAGACCACTGTCTTTAATATCACCAGAAGTTGCCTCCTTACCAATCAAGCACACACACAACTGCTGCTACTCTAAAACAATATTCTCTCTCTCTTCCTCCATCCCCAGGGTGTCAGATCCCCTGAAACTAGAATTATAGACAGTTTCAGACAGCCTTGTGGGTGCTGGAATTGAACATGAGTCCTCTGGAAGAGCAGTCAGTACTCTTAACCCGAGCCATCTCTCCAGCCCCCTTCTAGGACAATTCTTATCAAGACTTCTCCTGCACCAAAAATCAAAAGTGGTCATCAGACTTCAAGAAAGAATGTAAGCCCATGTATCAAAGAAAAAGCAATAAAGAAATCACTCAACTCTCAAACAGGATAATCAACAACTTACAGACACTAATACAGAGGCCAAAAAACTTCAGTCATGGCTGTAGTAAAGATAAGATGGTTGGAGGACAGAGGTGGAAGGGGAAGATTTCTTCTTATTTTCATCTGTGCCACATTCATCTGTTGTCTATTTAAATTATAATTTCTGGAAAAGGAACGGCTCCAAAAAACTACAAAAGCTCTTCTCCAATCCACATGGATCAAAAACCTACTTTTACTCCAACTTCAAGCACTATTTCAAATCTTGCTGGGTAGGCATGAAAACACTGCCTCTCTTTGCTAAAAGATGATTTAATTTATATTATTCCCACCTCTGAAGCACACACACAAAAGCCCTTCAAGTAACTACCAGATGAGAACACTGGTTCTCTCCAGAAGAGAACAGGGAAACACTGCTAACTTCAGCATCCACATGCTACCTACCCACCAGTAAAGCCGCCACCTCCATCTCAGGACCAGTCCTTACGAAGGAACATCTTATGCTTAGAGTGAATCTGGTGCTGGGGATGAACTCAAAGAGGGCACCATACCTTTATAGAGCGGGGAAGCTGTCCGGGACAGCGATTAACACCTAAATCTCTTCATTCACAGGAGTAACTAGCTCCTTCAGGTAACTGAGCCCAAGGAGGCAAAAAGTACTCTAAGTCCCGACTTGGTCCGGAAGAGTAAGTTCTAGTTCCATCAACCCTCAAGAAGTGAACTGGGAAACAGATCCAGCGAATCCCAGAAGCCCAGCTGAGAAAATGGGTGGTTTAGTTGCTACACGAGGTAAGTAACCCACGCAAGTCAAGACAATTCCCTTTTCTTACGGAGGGCAAGGGAACGATGGACGACGAAATAAAGGGGTAAGGTTCTGCACTCCTGAGCCTGTCCCCCCCCCCAATAAAGATAATTATCCAGTGCTTCCTCCACCCTTAAGGATCCCCTTTTCGTCCTATCCGCCGTCAAACATAGGACTCAGTGCAGGGAGCGGCCCCCGCACCCCGAGGGCACTACTGGGGGCGGAGAGTTAAAAACACGGAGAGGAGGACGCTCCGGAGAAGAGGGGAGCATGGCGGGCATGAGGTACTGAGTGAAAAGGGGGATGGCGAGGGAAACGGGGAGCGAGGGAGGGGAGAAAGAGTAAAAAGCGAAGACACGAAGGGACACCAGCCGGGTCGCGCGAGGCCTAAGTGAAAGACCAGGGCGCGCGCGCGGGGGGGAGGGGAAGAGGTGAAGGGGAGCGCGAGGCGGGGGCGCGCGGGCCGGGCTGGGGGAGGGGACGCCAGGCGGGGGCGCGCGGGCGGGCGTCGGCTCGCGGGCGCTTCCCCTCCCCCCGCCCTCCACCTTTCCCCTCCCCCACCGCCGCCTTCTCGCAGCCTCGCTCCCTCCGTCGCTCCTCACCGCCCCCGGGCGGGCTGGCGGGCTGGCGGGCTGGCGGCCAGGCTGGCCTAGGCCAGAGCTCCTCACCTGGCAGCGGCGGCGGAACTCCCGACCAGGTCGCTTCCTCAGGCGGCTGTGAAGGCGTCGAAAAAGGAGGCGGCGACGGCACAGTGGGATCCAGACCCCACTGGCGGGTCCGGGAGCGGGGGTGGGGGAGGGGGCGGGCCGGGTCGGGGAGGGCGGGCGGGCGGAGCAGACACTGCGGTACAGACAGGGGCAGCAGCGGCGGCGGCGGCTGCACCGGCGGCGGCGGCACCACACAAACAAGGACGCTGATTGGGCAGCTGCCAAGCGCCTTGACTCCGCCTTAACCACACGCCACGACGGCCATTGGAGGAACTTAGCCGGCTACCCGCCCTCCTCTTCTTGCTCCTACCAATTGAAAGCGGGATACCAAGACTTCACCCCACCCTTGAGGAATGGGTGGCTGGAGAAGTAGTGATTGGCGTTAAGAAAATCCAATCATAAATGGAGAAGGGGGATGGTCTAGCGGGGGCGCGTTAATGGGTACCTCGGCCAGTCCCAGACACATCCGGGTCTTCGACAGCCCATTAAGTGTCGGGGGTCAAAAAATCGCTTCAGGCTGCAGCTTTACCTTGTAGACGTTTTGGTCCCCTGGCAGCCGCCGTACCACCTAGTCTCTTAAAACCGGGATTCTCCTTTGACAGGCTCTCATTCTTTCTCGTCTAAAGATGGAGACCGGGAACGGCGCTGGGCTCTGTGTTTGGGTGGGTGGTGTTTCATCGCGACAGAATCCATGAATTTAAGGACAGGACTAGCTTTAGGAGCTCTGGCCTTGTCTTTCTGGGGTGTGGCCTGCCCCGTTCTGCCCAAGGCCTTGGGACTCGTGTGTTAATTTACTTCTGACCGGTCCTTTCCTGGTTGTACCGTAACAGCACAAAGAAAAAACAAACAATTAGCTAAATGTACTGAATTTATGGTGTATACTCTGGGATCTGGTCTTTTTCTGTTCACAGTGAGGATACAGCTTCCCACCCCACCCTATTGCACTAGCTAAGTCAAGGCCCGGGTTCTTTTGCTAGCCTGGCTATCTCCTACTTCCTCCAAGAGGTTAGACCCGCCTACATTCTACGTTTCTAGAACACCATGAATATTCTTTCTGAGCGCCCTAGAAATGAGAACTAATTATCACAAAAATAAACACATTGAAAGAATAATAACTTTTTGGGGGAACAAGAACAATGAATTCTTACTCTCTGTGAGGCAAGTACTGGCCATCCTATCTTACAGATGAGGACAATAAGGTATCGATTAAAAGACAAAGTTACACATGTGACAGACTTGAGATTTTAACCCATGTGTACTAAGGAACAGGGTCAGATTAAGCAACTTGCCAAAGGTAGACAGCAACTGAGCAATGATTAAAAGTCAGATCTAACTAGTGCCAGAGACAGTAGAGAAGACATTTTTTCAAATCACTATGGAAATAAAATTGTAAGCCTGACATGATGGTGCACAAATGTAACTTCACCACTGGGATGCTGAGGTCACAGGTTAGCCAAGGCTAGATATGAAGATGTTTCAGATTCCTTTAAAGGGGGGCTGAAGAGATGGTTCAATAGTTAAGCACTTGTTGCTCCTCAGAGGACCCAGGTACCTATCTGTAATTCCAGTTCAAGGGCTCCATAGCACCCCTCTGACTTCCCTGAGCACCAGGGGCTCCTACAGTGCATACACATTCATGCAAGGAAAACACAGTTTGTAAATACCTAAAAATTAATTTGTTAAGAGTTGACCTAGAGATGGCACACGCCTTTAATCCCAGCACTCGGGAGGCAGAGGCAGGCAGATTTCTGAGTTTGAGGCAAGCCTGGTCTACAAAGTGAGTTCAGGACAGCCAGGACTATACAGAGAAACCCTGTCTCAAAAAACACACAAACAAAAAAACAAAAAACAAGAGTTGTCCTAGAATACTAGTTAGCATGTTCAAAACCCAATACTGCAAATTATATAAATAAAGTTAATTATGATGGAGAGCTGGACATGACAGTGCATGCCTTTAATCCCAACACTTGGGAGGCAGAGGAAGGTGAATCTCTGAGTTCGAGGCCAGCCTGATCTACAGAGTGAGTTCCAAGTCAGCCAGGGCTACACAGAGAAACCGTCTTGAAAAAAAAAAAAAACCGTCTTGAACTTGTGGCAATCCTCCTGCCTCAGTCTCACAAGTGTTGAGATTACAATACTGAGTCACCAGACCTGGACCATACAATTAGTTTGTATTATAAGGTTAAACAAACAAAAAACCTATTTGTATTCAAGTATTGTGTCCAGATAAATAAATAACATAACCTTGAGTTAAAGTATTTAGGTTTAGATCTTGGCTCTGAACCTAACCAGTTCTATGATTGTTGTACAAGTACAGATTCCTTTTTTTTTTTTAATCTATTCTCTTGTTCACCCAACTGTACAAGGAGAGTGCTGAATATAACTCATAGGCTTATTGTTTGGATTATAAAATAACATACCTTTAATATTCTGGGCCATGCCAAGAACAAGAATATAGTATTCAGGATTGGAGAAACAATGGCTCAGCAGTTAAAAACAAAAAACAAAAAAAAACATTGCTTGTCCTTCTAGAAGACCAAGTAGCACCCATGGGGTGGCTTCTGTAATCCAGGGATTTGATGCCCTCTTCTGGCCTCCTCCACAGGCACCAGGCACACAAGTGGTAAACAGACACACATGCAGGCAAAACATCTATACACACAAAATACACTTTTATAAAAATATAGCATTTGATATATACACTCAAGAACTATAAGAATTTTCCTAATGTTCCAATGATTTCACGATTTTAGCTCCAAATTCAGCTTGTTTATATTTTAACTCCATCATCTTCAGCTTTTGCTGACTCTCTTGAGTCACTGAACAAAGGATAAAGCACCTAGTGTAGATCTAAGGTTTACTGTTACAGAAGTCCTACAGTACACTCAACCAGGCACGTACTCTGTGATGTGAGTGCTGGGATTAAAGACGTGCGCCACCACCGCCCGGCCAGAAATTCTTCTTGACTAAAGCTTTGTCCATCATCAATGCAAAGTTCCTCTGCTGTCTAAAGAGCCATCTGTAGTAAGAATTCTGGAATTTGGGTTTCTTTGGGGAGAAAAAAAAAACACAAATATTAAAGGAATGTGCCCTTGTTTTAATCCCAGGTGTAGGGATGTGGGGCTGCTGCAGACTACCCACAGCAGCTGACTATGATTTGCCTCCTGCTCTAGCAGAGTTGTGGTTTTGCCAGCTGCAGATAATTCCTGTGATTGTGTGACATTTGGAATTCTGGGAACTTTTCAAAGGATATATAAATTCAAGGGCCCTGAGAGTCAAGGTTGGTGGTTATTAGTGATTCGGAGGGTGGGGGAAGAGTTTAGTTGCAATTTTTTAATGGTTATGCTCAAAGACAAAACTGGGATTAAAGGCTTGCGCCACCACTGCCCAGTGCTCGCCTCTTAAAAAGAAAAATAATCCTCTGCTCTTTCCTACATTTGAAATCAAATTTCGCTGGGCAGTGGTGGCCCACGCCTTTAATCCCAGCACTCAGGAGGCAGAGACAGGCAGATTTCTGAGTTTGAGGCCAGCCTGGTCTACAGAGTGATTTCCAGGACAGCCAGGGCTATACAAAGAAACCCTGTCTCGAAAAAAACAAAACAAAACAACAACAACAACAAAAGGCGAGCAAGTAGTTTATTGCAGTTGCTGCCACTGGGCTATCTCCTGCTTTGCTTCCAGGTGGAATTTTCTGCTTTTTTCTTCCTATATTTTATTTCAAAAAGGTTGAAAGACTGGCTGAGCAGTTGAAAAAGAGTGCAGGTGGAAATGGAGGGGCCTGAGAAACAAACAAAAGGCTGAACTGGGAAAATAAATAAATAAAAGAACTTTTTTTTTTTTTTTTTTTTTTTTTTTTTTTTTTTTTGGTTTTTCGAGGCAGGGTTTCTCTGTGTAGCCCTGGCTGTCCTGGAACTCACTCTGTAGACCAGGCTGGCCTCAAACTCAGAAATCTGCCTGCCTCTGCCTCCAAGTGCTGGGTTTAAAGGTGTGCACCACCACGCCCAGCTAACTTTTTTTTTTAATTTATTTAATTATTTATTCATTATATTTAAGTACACTGTAGCTGTCTTCAGACACACCAGAAGAGGGCATCAGATCTCTGTTACGGGTGGTTGTAAGCTACCATGTGGTTGCTGGGATTTGAACTTGGTACCTTTGGAAGAGCAGTCGGGTGCTCTTACCCCCTGAGCCATCTCACCAGCAACTTTTCTTTTTTTTAAAGATTTATCTGTTTATTATATGTAAGTACACTGTAGCTGTCTTCAGACACATCAGAAGAGGGCATCGGATCTCATTAAGGATGGTTGTGAGCCACCATGTGGTTGCTGGGATTTGAACTCAAGATTTTTGGAAGAGCAGTCTGTGCTCTGAACCACCGAGCCATCTCTCCAGCCCAAGATTTTTTTTTTAATTTTTTATTAAATATTTTCTTCATTTACATTTCAAATGCTATCCCAAAAGTCCCCTATACCCTCCCCCCCCCCCCCCCCCGCACTGCTCCCCTACACACACACTCCTACTTTTGGCCCTTGCGTTCCCCTGTACTGGGGCATATAAGTTTGCATGAGGCCTGGCATGGTGGTGCACACCTTTAATTCCAGCATTTGGGAGACAGAGGCAGGCAGATTTCTGAGTTCAAGGCCAGCCTGGCCTACAAAGTGAGTTCCAGGACAGCCAGGGCTATACAGAGAAACCCTGTCTCGAAAAACCAAAAAATAAAATAAAAATAAAAAAAAATAAAGTTTGCATGACCAAGGGGCCTCTCTTCCCCATGATGGCTGACTAGGCCATCGAGATGGCTCAGTGATTAAGAGCACTGACTACTCTTCCAAAGGTCCTAAGTTCAATTCCCACCGACTACATGGTGGCTCATGACCATCAGTAATGGGATCTGATGCCCTCTTCTGGTGTGTCTGAAAACAGCTACAGTGTACTCATATACAAAAAGAACTTTTCTGAAGGGTTGCAGAGTTGGAGGTGCAACTCTGAGAGGTTGTGGGTGGAGGTGGAAACACTTGGGAAGAAGCACCCCAAAAGAACAAAGGCTCAATCCCAAGAGCAGGAGTTTCCTGCAGGAAGAGGAAAAGAAACTTCACCGGAGGGCGGTAGGGTCAGAGAAAAGCTGAGAAAGTGGGAGGACAAGCTGACGAAAGAGGCCATTTCAAGCGAAAGGTATAATCTCAACAGAAAATTGCATCTGTTCCTGTCCATTAGAGTACCCCGTCACCCAGCGACTGCTCCTTGACTAGTCATTCTCCTCCATCCATTTTGCTGTTCAGTATTCGCAGCTTCTTCCCTCCACCATGTCAACCACTGCAACTGCAGACCAGCCTCTACTACAGCTGTCACCGATCCCTTCCAGTCTTGGGGAGTAATTCTACGATGAGTAGCCCAGTTATTTAGAATTTGTCATATAAAGCAAGTGCATTCTATATGAAACCATGGCCTTTTTACAAAGATTATATAAGGCTCTGGAGAAGCTGTGGCTGTTTTGGTTTTGTTTTGGTTTTGTTTTTAACAAAGATTAGTCTCAGCTGTAAGCAAAGTTGTATAAGAATCTGACAAGACAGTTGTTGATAAAGACCTTGGCACATGAAAATGCAAAATCCAAATGTAAAAAAATTATTAAGCCAGGTGTGGTGGCGCACACCTTTAATCCCAGCACTTGGGAGGCAGAGGCAGGTGGATTTCTGAGTTCGAGGCCAGCCTGCTGCTTTACAAAGTGAGTTCCAGCACAGCCAGGACTATACAGAGAAACCTTGTCTCGAAAAACCAAAAAAAAAAAAAAAAAAAAAAAAAAAAAATTTTTTAGACCATTAAAGTCAAGAACAGCACTTATGGGCTAGTGGATAAGAGTTACGACTGATGTTGGTTCTAATGTGTACCATGTTAGCTAGTCTCATGAGTCAAGTTATAGCTAGAGGTCTCTGATATCAAAATTCCCGGTACTTTAATTGTGGGAAATATGGTCATTTACAACAAAATTGTGAACAACGCATCTTCAAAACCAATAATTTTCCTAAATATAAACCAGAAAGAATGCCTAGGTTTCCTGGGGTGTGCAGGTTATGTGGCAAGGAGTGCCATTGGACCAATGAGTGTAGGTCAAAAGGAAATTTTATTTCTTATCCGGAAATGGCCTTGGAGGCCTAACTTAAGCCTTGCCCCCAAACAAAAAGTACAAATCCTTTCAGCCAAGGAGTGACATACAGACCAAAAACTTTCTCTGGGCATTGAAGATTTAATGCATTCTACTATAGGCAGCATGGCTTGAGACTTGGACACAGGTAAATATCTTTACCCCCCCAAAATTCAGTGTTATAAAATAACTACTGGAGCTTATGGTCCTTTGCCCTCAGGGACAGTAGCAATGATCTTGGGAAGAAGTAGATTCACTTCCCAAGGACTCATTGTGCATCTATGAATTATAGATGAAGAGTTCAAAGGAGAAGTTTAAATTATGGTCTATGTAAAAAACGAGCTGCAATTTAATGCAGGTGATAGGATTGTTCAGCTGCTACTGTTTCCCTACATCAAAGGCAAAACCGCTAGAGCAGAAAGAACAGAAAAGGGCTCCTGAGGCCCTTAGCCACTGACCTGAAAAGCTCTTATTTTTGTTTAAAATACCTCTGTTTATAATTTTCCACTATACACAGCACAATTAATAGCCTAAAGGAGAAGTGGGAACTGTAGTGAGAATTCTGAAATTTTGGTTTCTTTAAAAAACACAGCAGCTGGGACTGGAGCGATGGCTCAGTGGTTAAGAGCACTGACTGCTCTTCCAAAGGTCCTGAGTTCAAATCCCAGCAACCACATGGTGGCTCACAACCATCCATAATGAGATCCGATGACCTCTTCTGGTATATCTGAAGACAGATACAGTATACTCACATATAATAAATAAATCTTAAAAAACAAAACAAAACAGCATCTGACTATGATTTGCATCATGCTCTAGCAGAGGCGTGATTTTTGCCAGCTGCAGATAGTTTCTGTGATTGTGTGACATTTGGAATTCTGGGAACTTTTCAGGAGGTATACAAATGCTATGGCCCCGGGCTGGAGAGATGGCTTCTTGGTTAAGAGCACTGATGACTGCTCTTCCAGAGGTCCTGAGTTCAATTCCCAGCAAGGACATGGTGCCTCACAACCATCTGTAATGCGATCTGATGCCCTCTTCTGGTGTGTCTGAAGAGAGCAATGGTGTACTCATATAAATAAAATAAATCTTAAAAAAAAAAAAAAGGAAATCTGTTAAAAATAAACAAATAAATGCTATGGCCCTAAGAGGTGAGGTTGGTGGTTATTGGTCATTTGGGGGAAGAGGGGTTGCTATTTATTAGTAGTCATGCTCAAAAAAGAAACACAAGGAAATTAGATTCAAGGGTTTCTATCTCTCTCTGCCCTGTATCTTTCTTTCCTATCTAGTGATAGAGGGTGAAACAGTAGGAGTAAAAGGGTGGGAAGAACTAGCAGAGACCAGCTACAGCCATTCTTATAAGGCTATGTATGAGAAAGCAGGGGCTGGGCAGTGGAGCTGCTTGACTTTTCACTCCCAGCACTCAGGAGGCAGAGGCAGGCAGATCTCTGTGAGTTCAAGGACAGCCTGGTCTACAGAGTGAGTTCCAGGACAGCCAGGGCTACACAGAGCAACCTTGACTCAAAACCCAAAAAAGAAAATTAAAAATGTGAAAGGTGGTAGAAGACAAGGCTAACCTGAAAAGGGAGCACAAGCTCTAAGCCAGTGCCCTCCAACAAAATAAAGCCACGTGCCTTGTATTAGCAGTCAAGTCTAAGGAAGGAAAGTGAACAAGACCACTGTGAGGGCCACCACTGTGAGGGCCAATGACTGTGGTTGTAGTGGACATGAATTCTGCCCTGTATAAACTCTAGCTTTGTTTGATTTGATGTTTTGTTTTTTTTTTTCAGTTTTTGTTTCTAATCTCCTTATACATGTCTTGCTAACTTTGAACTTGTCACCTCCTGCCTTGGCTTCTCCAGTACCCAACTGTTTTTTCTGTGAAACCAACTTCTTTAATTGATTTTTTTTTCATATAATACATTCTAATCATGATTTCCCCACCCCCAACTTCTCCAAGATCCTTCCTACCCACCCAAATCCACACTCTTTCTTTTCATCTAAAAATAAATAAAAACAACTAGAAAAGGACAAAACCCAAAAAGAAAAAAGCCAAGGAAAAAACACAAGAAACACAGACACAGAAACCCCAGAAAAACACAAAACAAAATGAAGCCATAATATATAAACAAAAGATATAAGGTTTAAAAAAAATGACCACTAGCTGGGCATAGTAGTACACAACCTTTAATCCCAGCACTTGAGAAGCAGTGGCAGGTGGATCTCTTTGTTCAGAGCCAGCCTGGTCTACATAGGGAGTTTCAGGATAGCCAGAGCTACACAGAGAAATCTTGTCTTGGAAAACCAAAGGAACAACCAAAAAGGACCAGATAAAGCATTACAAGAAGAAAAAAAAATTCAAAAATATAATTGAATTCATTTTGTATTGGTTGGGCATGGGGCCTACCTTTAAGTGTGGATTGCAGACCCACACTTAAAGACTAACATATTTTATTTTTGCTGTTGTTGTTTTAAAACAGGGTCTTACTATGAATGTGTGGCTAGCCTGGAACTCACTATGTAGACCAGACTGGCCTCAAAGTCACAAAGATCCTCAACTGGCACACCAAGTTTTTAAAAAATACTTTTAAAATTTTATCTGTAAAGGTGTCTGGAGGTGCTGGAGAGATGGCTCAGCAGTTAGGGGCATTGACTGCTCTTCCAAAGGTCCTGAGTTCAATTCCCAGCAACCACATGGTGGCTCACAATGGGATCCACCTGTAATGGGATCCAATGCCCTCTTCTGGTGTGTCTGAAGACAGTTACAGCATACTCATATAAATAAAATAAATCTTTAGAAAAAAAAAGGTGTATGGGGCTGGAGAGATGGCTCAATGGTTAAGGGCACTGACGGCTTTTCCGGAGGCCCTGAGTTCAGGTCCCAGTAACCACATGGTAGCTCATAGCCATCTATAATGGGATCTGATGCCCTCTTCTGGCATGCAAGTATACATGCAGATAGAGCACTCCTATACATAAAATAAATGTAAAAAACATATATCTGTATGTGTGTCTCTATGTGGCTATGTTCCCATGTGAGTGCCAGGTATTCTCAGAGTCCCAAAGTGAGCTATTGGATCCCCTAAAGCTGGAGTTAGAGGAAGTTGTGAGTCACCTGATGAGGATACTAGAAACTGAACTCAGATCCTCTAGAACACCAAGGAACATTCATTAGCCACTGAGCCATCTCTAGACCCTGAAACCACCATTTTTTTTATCTAAAAAAAAATTAATTATTTTTTAAAAAGAGTTTATGTGTATGTTCCTCTGGAACTAGATCCCCTGGGTCATGGTTGTGAGCTACTGTATGGGTGCTGAGAACCAAACCTGGGTCTTTTTTTTTTTTTTTTTTTTTTTTTTTGGTTTTTTCGAGACAGGGTTTCTCTGTGTAGCCCTGGCTGTCCTGGAACTCACTTTGTAGACCAGGCTGGCCTCGAACTCAGAAATCCTCCTGCCTCTGCCTCCCGAGTGCTGGGATTAAAGGCATGCGCCACCACGCCCGGCCCAAACCTGGGTCTTCTTAATCACTCAGCCATCTCTCCATCCCAAGAAACAAATGCATTTTATCACACTTAGCATTTCCTATAGATTATCTGGTATAGGAGATTAAACTAAGCTATACCATAGCCCTCTTTAAAGTTGTTTTGTGGTTTTATTTTATTTGAAGCAAGAGTTGTACTAAGATACCCAGACTAGCTTGATGCGCCTAAAAACTTGTAATCCTCCTACCCAGCCTCTGGAATACAGGTCTGTACAACCAGGCCTAAAAAAATTAAAGAATTGTTCCTTAAATGACAAACATCACAGGCTATGGTGACCCAGGACTTTAATCCTATCAGGAGGCGGAACCAAGAAGATCTCTGAGAGTTCAAGACCAGCCTGGTCTATAAATTGACTGCCAGGGCTGTTATACAGAGAAACCTTATCTCAAAAAACAAACAAACAAGAAAGATGAATTAGCCTCACCCCCATTATTTGCACATGAACACAAGCTGAGACACAGCAGAACTCGTCTGACTTGCAATAGACAAAGATACACTTCAAATCTTTTACCCTTCAGCCTGTATTCGCCAAAATCTGGGAAGAGAAGTTGAGTCAGGTAATTTGGCCATATCTTAGCCCTCAATACAGCTCTCTAGGCCTCAGTTTGCCTGATAGCTAAGGAATTCTGGAGTTTTCTTTGGAGGACTTTTAACTCCAGTACTTGGTGGTAGAAGCAGTATTATCAAAAATTCAAGGTCATTTTGACCATGTTGCAAGTTTCAGGCCAGCCTGGGTCCAGGAAAGAGTACTCTAGACCAGTAAGACTCTGTACTCTTCTAGGGGAGGGGCTGAGATCTAAAATTGTCTTGCTATAGTCCAGTGCAGTACTAAGCATACTATAAACAGAAACTTACTTTAAGAGGACACATGAAAACTGGAGATAGCCCAGAGTGGTGGCGCACACCTTAAATCCCAGCACTAGGGAGGCAGAGGCAGGCGGATTTCTGAGTTCAAGGCCAGCCTGATCTACAGTGTGAGTTCCAGGACAGCTAGGGAAAACCTGTCTTGAAAAACAAAACAAAACAAAACAAAACAAAAAAACAAAAAAAACAAAAAAAAAAAAAAAAGAAAGAAAGAAAAGAAAACTGGAGCTATAGTTCAGTGGTAGAGTATTTGCATAGTGTTCAGGAGGCCTCTGGACTCGAACTCTACTATGGGGGAAAAAGTAGAACAGCTGGGATGTAGCTCAGGTTTAGAATAGGGTGAAAATGTCTGTCTAGTATATTTAAGATCCTAGAGCTGATCACCAGCAAAATACAGACACACACACACACACACACACACACACACACACACACACAATGTCACCTGATCAGAAACTGGATGCAATAAAGAGTAAGACAGAATCCCCACACCCATCCCTCCTCTCTCCTCTCCCCATTCACAGTGTTTCTCTGTGTAGCTCTGGTTGTCCTGGAACTCAGTTTATAGATTAAACTGGTCTGGAACTCACAGAGATTGCCCCTGTGTCTGGCTCCTGAGAACTGGAATTAAAGGGGTGTACCACCACCTCCTGGCAAAAGAGAATGTCTGAAATCCCTTGATTTCCTTCTTTACACCTTTGGGATACTGGAAAAGCATCCTCAGGACATGATGGAAAAGATTCTTTGGCTTCAAGAGCCTAACAATTAGAAATATTTATATTTATTTTCAAAGACAGGGTCTCACGGAAGCCCTGGCTAGCCTGAATTCTCTATATAGAGCAAGCTGGCCTAGAACTCAGATAACCTGCCTGTAACTGAGACTAATGGGGCGTGTGCCACCACCCCTAGCCAGAAATCTTTTTTTGTTTGTTTGTTTTTGTTTTGTTTTTCGAGACAGGGTTTCTCTGTGTAGGCCTGGCTGTCCTGGAACTCACGCTGTAGATCATGCTGGCCTCGAACTCAGAAATCCACCTGCCTCTGCCTCCCGAATGATGGGAATAAAGGTGTGCGCCACCATGCCTGGCTACCCCAAGACACTTGTATTTTTAGCTAATTCCCTGTGGTAATTGGTTTTTGTAGTTCTGCTAGAAGTTGTTTCCTGTATTTATTTCATTATACAGGAAAAAGAAAGAAAATTCCAAATGGGTCTGAGATTAGAAAAATAATGCGGGGGGGGGGGGGGTATTGGACTGACAGCTCAGCAGTTAAAAGTGCTCACTGGTTTCTCTTGACTCAAGTTTGGTTCTCAGCACCCACATCGGGCAGTTCACAACTGCCTGTAACTCCATCTCTAAGGGATCCAACACCCTGTCTGACCACTGTGCTACCTGCACATATGTGACACACACATACACATTGCTTGTTTTTTAAGGATTGGAAGGCTGGAGAGATCTAGCTCAGCAGTTAAAAGCACTTGTTCCTCCTGCAGAGGACCTGGGTGCTGTTCCTAGCATCTACACAGTGACTCTAGTTCAGGAATATCCAATACCCTCTTCTGGCCTCTGTGGGTACTGCTTACATGTAGTGCATATGTATACTCTAAACACACACACACACACACACACACACACACACACACACCACATATATACACATAAAATAGTCTAAAAAATAAAATAAAGAAAAAATGATGCCCATCTTCCTGGCATTCACACGTAGCAAGTTTAGCCCACAGTGAGGTACACTGGAGCTAGACTGACTAGAGAGCTGGGATGATCGCCATGCTTCTGAGATACAGAAGGGCCGCAGACAGCAACCAGTGAGGAGGGCTGTCATCTCCGTGAAGGTACTAAAGAAGCGGGGTCAGGGAGGGAACAGGAGGCAAGGAAATAAGGCAAAGATGAGCTCAGGGCCCCCAGAGAATGGAGCCTTTGTGTGGGGTACAGATGAGGGACAAGGGGGTGATTGTGTCGGAGGGCCGGAAGTGCCATGCAGACTGGCACTGCCATAGCCGGCACTGGCTTCATCCTTCTGCTCAGAGAACTCCCGATATATCAAGTGGCCAGGAAAAGTAGGGTATACCTGATGGTTATAAAACGTGGAAAGGCAGAAAAGAGAATGTGCAGCCAGGAAAAGTAAGGTGTCACCCCAAATCCAGAGAACAGGAGGCAGAAGAAAAAAAAGACAGAAGCAGCTTTTACTATATTTACATCCAAAAAAACTTTGCAGAGAACAATCCTTATTGCACAGGTCAAGGCCATGGATGGGAGAGGTGTTCCCCAAGGTGGAGTGGACAAGAGGATCAGGACTAGAAGAGGCACCAGTTCTTCCTAAGGGAAGCTTGGGACTCCTCTGGGTCCCAGAGCATGGCTCTCAAGGTGCTACAAATCTAATTCCCTTCTTTCTCACGCTCCTTGAGACTCCCATAAGTATAGGAGCTGTGGCCTCAGAATAAATAACTAAATAGAATACAACACTAAGATTGCCTTGGGCTCCTTTAGCAATGTCAGGGAAGAGACGTGGGGAATGAAATTCCTCCCTTCCACTCAGGGCAAAGGCTCAGGAGCTCTGAGTTTTTCCAGTTGTTTTTTAAAACAAAAACTTCTAAGTCTACCAGGGCACTGCGGATCTGAGGACACCCTGGAAAGGAGACCCTGGAATGGGATGGAGAAAGACGGAGTTGTGTCAACTTCCCTAGCTCTCCCCCACATCAGCATGAACAAACAGGGCAGGGTGGAGATAGGAGAATTGTGACTTTGGGTAACAGTGAGTCCCTCTTTCTACTATTCCCACTTGGAGCCTAGGCTGAACATCCTGTTCCCAATTCCTCTGTGAAGGGAACAGGGAGTCAGGCTATGTCTAGAATCCACTCTTCCGCACCTCTCCACTCAAGGCTGGAGAGGGGAGCTTAAGGGTCCCTAGCATTCCAGAGGTGCTCCAAAACACTTTCGGCAGTCGATGGCCTTGGGAGTGGGCATCTGTGCCCGCCGCTGCCTCAGTTCCTCCTTGCCCATGCTGCTGGCCAGCTTGTTAAAGGCAGACTTGTACTTCTTGTCGAAGGCCACTAGGATAGAGGATGGAAACCGATGCATTAGGACCTCCTTTCATACCTGGTCTCAAATCCCTTATCTCCTCAGTACCTGACTGTACCCTTACCTATATCCACGTGGTCCTTGCCCAGAGCAGCCATGGTCAGGAATAAGATCTCACGGTAGATTCCCCTGTAGTAGACATAGGAGGGGGTCAAAGAAAGGTACAAAGGACATGTCAAGGGTCACCTAGATGAGAGCGTCCTACCTCTGTAGGTGCAGGCCGGTGGGAGGGGGCCCTAGCGTCTCCAGCAGAAGCCCAACAGCTTTATGAACCTCGTTGAGTCCGACGTGGCGCAGCACTGACTCCAGTAATGCCAAGCTAAGACATGAGGGTACTGGGCCTGGCCACACCACCCGCTGTGGGATCTGGCCTGGATGAAAAGAAGGAAGGGTCACCAGGGTCACCAAACTCTTTAGGTGAGGAGCCTAGCCCATGAGCTCCTACATCAAGTACCAACTCACTGTGGACCCTCCAGAGCACGTAGAGAGGTGGGCAGCTGTTGGGATCAGGGGTCAGGACATCCCACAGCAGATGCACATGCACAGAAGCTGGATCAGGGGTTAGCCATGGAGATGGTCCCTGGGAGAGCTGAGATAGGAAGCAAGGTCAGAATGATGAGAGGTGGAGAACGAGAAACAGACACATATGACTGGAGATAATAAAGGAAAAAAGGGAAAGAACTTACTTTTGCCGTTACTGTTATTTGAGACAAGGTCTCACTATGTAGTTTTGGAAGACCGGAACTCACTAAACAGACTAGGCAGGCCTTGAACTCATAGAGATCTACCCGAATGCCTCCTCTTGGGTGTTGGGATTAAAGACAAAAGCCACCATGTTCCAAGGGAAAGAAATTCTTATCTCCCAGGTCTTATGAGTAAGGACTTTGTTTCACTTTGTTATATGCCTAGCACCTGAAACCTAATATGTATGCAGCAAATATTGGTGGAATAAACAGAAAAACGTAAGCCATTTTCTAGGTACTAGTCACTATATCAAGTACCTGTCCTGTTAGATCACTGCTTGTGCTATTTGACAGATGATAAAATGGAGGGTCAGAGTTGTAAGTGTGCTGACAAAATGGCCAAGCACAAGGGACTCCACAGCCTGTGCTCTGCCACACTGCCAAGGACAGAGACAAGACTAGGAGACAAGGAGCTGAGAGAAGCAGTAGGGAGACAAGGACTACGTCAGGGCACTGACCTGGCTGGGTGGGGGCCCATTACAGGAGGCCAACACCAGGCCTGGTAGAACACTAGGCAGGCGTAGCCGTTGGAAATACCACAGGAGGTTCCAGAAGATGATAGGGTGGGCAGCAGGCAGTTCAGGTAACGCCAGCACCTCGCTGCCCTCATTCTCTACCAGGGACTCCAGTTCCTTACGCAGCACCAGAGGGCTCAGGTACGCCCATGCCCCATTCTCAACTCGCCGGGAAGCACTCTGCAGACATAGGAGGAGAGCAGACAGAGTACATACTAAAGGCCCACAACCAGGAACTTGCCTCTCAATACATCAGCGATGCCCCTTCTCCTCCATGCCCGTCTGCCCGGCACCCCTTTATCTCGCCCTTCAATAGATAACACATGCCCCACTGCTTCATGGTCCTCTTGCCCAGTCTTACCCCCATATGCCCATTGCAGAGCTGGGGCTGATCCAGGGCAAGGCAGAACCTCCGGTCACTGAGCACAGGGCCAGGGCCCCCAGGGGCAGGAGCATCTTTGCAGCCACTGGCGCCAGCAAGGGAAGACTTTGGACTAGGTGCACTGTAGGGAACAGCGGGGAGCGTCAGCTCTCTCGGAGCACCATCTGCCTATCCCTCCCATAACACTTGCCCTGCTCCAGGCACCTGGGTCGAGAATCAAGAGTCTGGACACTGAGCAGGGGCACAAAGTGACAGGCGCAGAAGGGACAAGTTGTATTAAGGTTAGAGTCATCCGGTGCCCAGCCAGCCATGATTTCCTCATCGTACACCAGGGAATCACAGGCATGACACAAGGAACAGCTAGACATCAGAATCTGTAGACAAGGAGACCCCAGGAAATGAGCCTCATTGGGTTCCAATGCCCCAAAGCCCATGCCCTTCCCTGTCCCTTCCACATCAAAACTCCAGCCAGGCCTACTTCCACCTCCCCCGCCCCCCTGTCTCCTGCCTTTCCAGGGAGATAAGGTGTGTGTTCCAGCACTACTGTGTAGAGAGGTATGCTCACTTCCAGAGAGGGTGGCTGGAAAGCCCCAGGGGTGTCACTGAGACGCTCTGAGGAACGGCGGAGACTCAGGCTGCTGAGGGAAGACTCTGAGATATCCCACTCACTGCCCAGAGAAGCAGAGCTCTGTCATTATAAAAGAAACCACAATCAGCCAGTTCCTCTCAATCTAAATGCTGGTTCCAGTTACTCTCAGAGTCACCTTTGGGGCATTCTCCCAGTCAGCAGCCCCCCCCCCAGCCCCCCATGATAAGGTATCTCCTCTCTTAACTGGCTACCTCAGAAGCAGTGGATCCGGGGCGTTCTCGGGGCCACAGAAGGCTATCCATGGGACTTCGGCGGGCCGCAGGAGGCAGGTCAGAGGGCAACTCAGGTGGGGGGATGCGGGAAGCAGAGGCGCGGCGGGAAGGGGTGAGCAGCTGTTGGAGGCGGGCACCCAGCCCTTTTCTGGGAGTGCCCACCTCCTCCTGACATCCACTAGTTTTGGAACCCCGCCCACTTATCCCTTCTAGGGCCTCAGTGGACTGGGCACTCAGGGCGGAGCCTGAGCCCCCAGGGCTGCCTCCAGGTGCCATTTCTTCCCCTGTCAGACTCAGGTCTGAGAGGCTTCCGTCCTGCCAAGGCACAGGTGATCCGCGGGGTTCCAGGACCCCCAAGGCCTCTATCACTGCAGGTCAAAAGAGAATTGAAAGATGGAGCCTGGCACTCTTGCAGCGGCTCCATTCCTGAGTAAACACAATTCTTGCAGCCAAACATCCTGCAGCATCAGTGACGGGACAGATGGCTCAGCAGTTAAGAGCACTGTCTTTCAGGGGACCTGGGTTCAACTCCTAGCACCCACGTGGCAACTCACAAACCAACTATAACTCCAGTTCCTAGGGATCTGATGCTTCCTTCCGGCTTCCATGGGCACCAGGCACACAAGCGGTGCACAGACATACATGCAAGCAAAACACTCATTTAAAATGCAAACTATATAAAGCCACAACCTCTACAATCACAACTCACCATAACATTTGGGCAAGTTTGCCTCGGAGCCTACAGGGCCACTAACGTGGAGCTAGCCTAACAGTGGCTCTAGTCCTCTCCTCTCTAGCTGAAAAGTTGTTAGGAAAACTCAGTGAGAAGAGGAGGGAGGTCAGATGAGGGTACTCACTGTGAGCCACACCAGCCTCCACCGTGGGCTGTGTCCCACGGGCACTGCCTAGGCTACCACTCTTGACCAGGCGCCCCATGGGTGAAGATGGTTCCCGTAGACTTCGCCCAGCCCAAGTAGTCTGGCGCTGAAGAGGGCGCGTTGGGGAGGGACGCTCCAGATAGG